>NC_080683.1:48141420-48444451 GCF_030445035.2 Dasypus novemcinctus
ACAAAGATAAAGAGGACACACTTTTTCCTCTTGAGCAATTTAGAATGGGGTGGGGAGCACACACATACACACATACATAGTGACATAGAATATATTGAATGATAAAGAGATATACATAGAATGCTGTGGCACTCTAGGAATTTTAGAAAAACTTTCTGGAGGTATTGATGCTTGATCAATTTGTAAAATTTTCAAGTGTTAACTAGATGATGAAAGATGGAAAGGGTGTTTCTGGTAGATGCAAATCCTGAGGTGGAAAAAGCAGACAAAGAAAGAAATGCAGGAAGTGCCATGAGGGGTAAGGCAGGAAGTTATGAGAGGTGAGGCCAGAGCGCCTACCTAAGTAGAAAGTTAGGTATCACATGTATAATTTATTTTGGTTTTAATATGGAGGATGGCTTTTTAGGAGTGGGGAAGGACATGGGTAGAAATTCAAACCAGAGGTAGACTAGCTAAGAACCTATAATGATAGTTGAAATAAGAGCACCTAAGTGCCTTAATTTAGGTCAGCAAGGCCAGAGTTACTGGAGAAAAGGATGTGTGAAATATTAGTAGATAAACTTGATAGGACTTAGTGACAATATGGTAGAGAGAAGGAGTCTGGGGTAATTTCCATTTTTTGACTAGGGTTATGGGTGGATATCAGTATTATTGGGGTCAGATGGAAGGTTTGTGGCATGTAGGATGATTTCTGTTTTGGAACCTGTGGCTCATCTAAGTGGAGATGTTTGGAGATGGTTGAGTATACTAATCTGAAGATCAGCATCAGTGCTGGAGTTAAAGATTTGGGAGATGTTGGTATTCTGGAGGTTGTTAAAACTATGACAGTGAGTGGATGAGATTGTCCAGGGAGATTGCATAATGTAGTGAAGCAGATGCCAGGATTGAGTCTCTGGAGTTATAAGGGATGAGTGGATGAAGAGTAGCCCAAGAAAGAAAGCACATGTAGAGTGATGGGAGAAGTAAAAGGAAAATCAGGAGTGCTGAGTATCACGTGAACCAAGGGAGTAAAGTTTCAAGAATAGTAACTAGGGATGGTTAGCATAATTGACAGATTCTCAGCTAGAAAATAATGTCCCTGTGGGAGGTATATATGGGAATCATAGGATGTGGGTAAGGAATTTAGTTTGTATAAAGTTTCTATGGTGATTCTGTTATTCTCCTTTGGGCCGGAAATGTCCCTTTGCAAATCATGACTCATGGTTAAATTCAGTTAATGCTGTGGATGTGTTGGGGTGTGGGGCGTTCTGTCTGTTTTCACAGCCCACATTCTTTTTTCCTGATTACTCCAAGCAGTTTCTTTGCACTTGCTTTATAACTGCAACCTTTAAAATACTTCTGGTGCTTGCTTTGGCAGCATATATACTAAAATTGGAATGACACAGAGAAGATTAGCATGGCCCCTGTGCAAGGATGACAGGCAAATTTGTGAAGCATTCCATATTTAAAAAAAAAAAAATTTCCGGGGAGTGAATGTAGCTCAGTGGTTGAGCACCTGCTTCCCATGGACGAGGTCCTGGGTTCAATCCCTGGTACCTATTAAAAACAAAACAAAACAAAACAAAACAAAAAAACAAAGCTTCTAAAATTTACAGCCTTCTTTAGAACTTACCAAATAATTAGAATTTTAAGTTAGTTGTCCACATTTATCTTCATGAAGTAGAATATGCATTTATATCCTATGATTTTTAGAAAAGCAATATAAATTACTATGAATAATATGAAATTTAATGATGATGTGGTTTTGTCAACATCAAGTTGCTGGTAAAGCGATGTGAATAATTTGGTTTTAATCAGCCTGGAGGCTGGCCCAATATCAGGCATCCTAAAAGGGTAGCTGGTGAAATTCTTTATCAGGTCAGGGGTTTTCCTCACCTCTCTAGTGTGAATCTGAGGGGAACAACATCTATGGTGTTGGATATTCCTCTCATATGCACCCATACACGCTCACCCTGTCTCCACCCACCCCCCAATGATTGTGACTTGAAAGTGTGTTGGTAATTTCACCACATTTTTCTCTACTTTAGTTTCACCCTCCAGTTATAATCCACTGATCAGGTTGTAAAGGCAAAGAGAACCCTGCAGTAGGGTGGATGCCTCCAAAGTTGTAGATTTCCTTTGGTCACTGTTCTATACAAATTAGTAAGTAAAGAATAGTATAGATACAACTGTTTGAAAACATTTATATTAACTATACATGCATTTTAGAAAATAAAGGATTCAAAATGCTTGACTTTCCAAACTTATCATGTATTTTTGCACATTTTTAATAGAAATATTCACAAAGATCTCAGAATATAAAGAAAGCTTAGACTGAGAATGGATGACAGAAATAGGTGTAGCTTATCTAATTACAGAGAAATTCGAAGGAACAAGTATCTTTCCTAGGTTTTAATACTAGGTCCAACCGTCCAAAAGCTAAGTATTTGAGAAAACAGTTGGTAGGAAGGAAAAAATGTTCTTTGCTAGTAAAGAAAACATTTGCTTTGGCACTATATGTTTAAGCTACTATTATCCTACTAAATAAAGAACTATATTTTGAAACAGTCTTTCGAAAATGCTTGCAGTTATTATTTCTCCTCTCTTTTTCTATCCCTCTCCCCCCCTTTTTTCCCTCAAAGGTTCATCCTAGAAAGAAAAATTCTTTGAATATTATTGTCTGGTTTAAACTATATTTTAATATTTCACTATAATGGAGGGGAAATATAGATCCAGTGATAATCTAAAATACTAATTTATCCTCAAATCATTCAAAATTTGCCAGAAATTATTGTTGTTATTTATTATAGGCAGTCTTGGAATTCATGCCATAATGCAATGGAAACATAATGACTTGATTTAAGAGAGGCTGAGATGTTTTTTTAAAATTTTTCCATCCTGTTCCCTGCTTCTTTCCTTCCTGATCCCTGTGTAATTGTGGGTGTTAGAGTCTCTTTGAAACCAATATATGATTTTCTTCTAAATTGCTTCCCTAGTTCTGTGTTTTGAAAGTACTTGGTCTTTAAAATTCTTCAGACCAGCAAAGTAAATCATAGAGATAAGAAAAGCTGAAATTGTTATTTGAATAACTAAAAATCCTATAAAGGATATATTATAATGTAAGTAAAATCAATGTTAACTGTCAATAAAAACAAAAGGCATGTTTTAGGAACTGACTCTTAAAATTAGAACTCAAGAAAACCAAAGATCATATTTATTAATTATTCAAAATTTAAAATATTACTTGATATATTAACACAGCGTGGGTTTGTATTAGTCAAAATTATCTAGAGAAACAGAACCGTCAAATTGACTCATGAATTTTAACAATCACAGGGTCCTTATTTGAGATATTAAATCTTTAGTAGGAAAATGATTTTCATTATCAACTGTAGTACTAACAAACTTTATTTAAACATTTTTATTGTAGTTTTATATATATATATCACAGAGTTTATCGTTTTAATCACTTTTAAGTGTACAATTCAGTGGCATTAATTAAATGTGCAATGTTTTGCTCCCATGGTCACCACCCATTATTACCAAAACTTTTTCATCACTCAGAACAGAACTCTGTACCCATTAAGCAATAACTACCCATTCTCCATACTGCAAGCCCCTGGCAACATCTAATCAATTTTCTCTCTCTATGAATTAGGCTACTCTAGATATTTCATATAAATGGAATCATACAGTATTTGTCCTTTTGTGTCTGGCTTTTTTCACTTAATGTAAGGTTTTCAAGGTTAATCTATGGTAATGTGTACCAGAAGTTCATTCCTTTTTAGGAATATATATGTAAATATACATATTTTGTATTTATGTACTACGTTTCATTTATCTATCCTTCTCTTGATAGACACTTGGAAAGTTTCCACTTTTTGGTTCTTAGGATTGATGCTGCTGTGAACAAATATCTGAGTTCCTGCTTTCATTTCTTTGGAATATATAACTAATAGTGGAATTGCTAGGCCGTATAATAGTTCTGTTTAACTTTTTGAGAGACTTCAAAACTGTTTTCCGTTGTGTCTGTGTACTATTTTACATTCCAATAGCAATGGATAATAAGGGGTCCAGTTTCTCCCCATTCTTGCCAAAACTTGTTAACAAGTTTCTTTGCTTAAGTAATAGCTTCCTGGTGGGTGTGAAGTGGTATCTCATTGTAGTTTTGATGTATATGTCCCTAATGACTAATGATGCTGACATCTTTTCAGGTACTTAATGGCCATTTGTATATCCTTTTGGAGAAATGTCTATTCAAATCCTTTGCGCATTTTTAATTCTGTTATTTATTTTTTTGTTGAGATGTAGGTGTTCTTTATATATTCTAGATAGTAAACCTTTTTCAGATATTTGATTTGCAACTATTTTCTTCTATTCTGTAGGTTATCTTTTCATTTTCTTGATAATGTCCTTTGATACACAAAGGTTTTTAATTTTGATGACGTCTCTTTTTTTCTTTGTTTTTTGTGCTTTTAGTGTTATAGCTAAGAATTCATTGCCAAATCCAAGGCATGAAGATTTTCCCCTATGTTTTCTTATATCTTACAGTTTTAGCTCTTATATTTTAATGATTTTTTTTCTGTAATAGTGAACTTAACTTTTAGAAAAGTTTTAGACTTACAGGAAAATTACACTGAAAATATAGGGAATTCCCATATAACACCTCCCTCCCAGCACCCACACCCATACACATAGTTTCCCCTGTTATTAATATATTATTTTAGTATGGTATATTTGTTACAATTGATGAAATAATATTGAAGCATTGCTACTAATCAAAATCTAGTTATATTATGGCTTACACTTGTGCTGTACAGTTTTATATGTTTTGGCAAATGTATAATGTCATGTGTCTATCATTGTAGTATTATATCGAACAATTTCAATGTGTTCCATCTATTTACTTCTCCCTCACCCTTCTGAACCACTGGCAACCACTATCTTTATATAAATATTAAAGGTTCTTCCATTAACACAAGATAATACCTACAATATCAATAAATCTACTTTGGTCCATGGTTTCACTCCCCCCTTATGTTTGTGGATTTGGTATAGTGTCTTCTTTGACTGCTTCAGGCTTGGAGGGGACTTAGATATTATTGGGTAGATGGAAAGAATTGTTTTGCTTGTAGTTGTAGATACTCCTTGGTTTTTGGAATGAGACTTATCGATCATCATCATTTTGTTGCTTGTCTAGGGTAAGCCCACAGAACTGGGAATAGGAGTGGGCTGCTACTCTGCTGGGATTCAGGGCTCGACTGGCATATGAACAGTCCAAAGATTTAATTTAAGTCTCTGAGAGAGATATTTGATGGTTATATTGAAAATTATAGATTCAAATAAAAGGAGTAGAAGAGTCATGAGTAAGGGAATTATAAATGAGTATAACTATGTTATATTGGGAAATAGATTATCATATATTCCCTAAAAGGGCCTGCTGAGAGCATGTTGATTTCATGAGTTTGTGTGTTTTGCCACTTGTGTCCAGACATCCCCAGAGCGCTATGGAGCATTCTTGTTTGAGGCTTTGTTCTCTGTGGCAGTTAGTGAAACCTTCCTGACATAGGAAGCATAAGTGTAACCTCTGGAATGACTTCCCAACTAACTATGAAATCTCTTAGTCATAAAAACTCTTTTTTATTTAATGTTTCACCCTTTAGGTCAAGATCTTCCAAATATGTCACTGGTTAGTGCTTAATAGTAGTCCCTTGGTGTCAGGGAGGCTAATCCTTGGGAGTCATGTCCCATGTCAGGGGAAAGGTAGTATGTTCATTTGCTGAGTTTGGCTTAGCAAGAGACCACATTTGAGTACCAAGGAAGTTTTTAGGAGTTAACTCTTAGGCATTAATATAATTAGGCTAAGTTTCATTTTTATAGGAATAAGGTTTGTAAGAAAAAGTATTAAGTTGGACGGCTTGGCATAGAGGCCTGTTGTCTTTTTTTAGGCACAGCTTATATATTCCAGAAATTTTTGCCATTTTATTTGAGAGAGTAGCAGCACTTCTCCAGGATGGAAGTTTAATATTTTGTTAGCTATTGCATGGGCCTCTACCTATTGAGAAAATATACCTAGGACTACACAAATACATTCATAACCAATAAAAGTATGTTTTAGGTACATTTTCCCCCATATAGCGTCACTCTACTATCAACATTCCTGTACTAGTACCATACCTTTGTTATAGATCCTAAAGAATATTTCTTTATTTGTATTCTTAACCACAATTCTCAGCTACCCCAGAGTTCACTGAGTTATATGGTTACCCGTTTTAGTCTCTCCTTTCATTTTAGCATCATGGATGACCCAAAATTTCTCCTTTGAACCACATTCACAGTCACACTTCAGCTCTGTTAATTTACATGCATGTTGTTGCACCACTATCACCTCCTTCCATTTTCAAACTGTTAGAATCAACCTAATTATAAATTCTGCACAAATTAAGCATTGGCTCACCAATCTCTACTCCCCTTCTATCTCATGCTAACCTAATTCCAGACTTTATCTCCATGAATCTGCTTCCTATCATTAGTTCATATCAGTGAGATCATGCAGTATTTGTCCTTTTTTGTCTGGATTATTTCAGTCAATATAAGGTTCTCAAGGTTCATCCATGTTGTCACATCTATCAGTACTTCATTCCTACTTACATCTGAGTAATATTTCCATCATACATATATATTACATTTTATTTGTCCATTCTTCTGTTGATGGACATTTGCTTGTGTCCATCTTTTTGCAGTTGTGAGTAACGCTGCTGTGAACTTTGTTGTACATATATCTGTTTGTGTCCCTGCTTTCAATACTTCTGGGTATATATACTTACTAGTGGTATTGCCAGATCATATGGAAATTCTGTACTTAGCTTCCTGAGGAACTGCCAAAGTACAAAGTATCTTCCACAGTGGCATTATTACTCACCATTCCACATTCCCACCAGCAGTGAATGAGTGTTCCGATTTCTTCACATCCTCTCTAATGCTTGTAGTTTTTTTTTTTGATAGTAGCTAGTCTAGTGGTATGAAACAATATTTCATTGTGGTTTTGAATTCCATTTCCCTAATAGGTAGTGATGTTGAGCATCTTTTCATGTGCTTTTTAGCCATCCATATTTCTTCTTTGGAAAAGTGTCTGTTCATATCTTTTGCCCATTTTTGAAATACTGGGTTATTTGTCTTTATTTATTTTTTCCTAGTTGCATAATTGTCTTTTTGGTGTGTCACTTCACCACACACAGGTCTGGGACTCCTTTTTTCTATTTTTACCAGGAGGTCCCAGGTTTTTTCTATTTTTACCCAGGTCCTCCATATGGTAAATGGAAGCTCAGTTGCTTGAGCCACAGCTGCTTCTCTTGTTTTTCTTTTTATTATTGAGCTGTAGAATTTTTTAAATTTTTAATTAATTTTTACTTATTTCTGTCCCCCCACTTCACTTGTGGCCTGCACTCACTGTCTGCTTTCCGTGTCCATTCACTGCACGTTCTTCTGTGTCTGCTTGTCTTCTCTTCTCATTTTCTCTTTTAGGAGGCACTGAGAAACTATCCTGGGACCTCTGACATGGGAGAGAGGCATTCAATTGCTTGAGCCACCTCAGCTCCCTGGTTTGTTGTATCTCTCCCTGGTTTGTTGTATCTTTCCTCTGTGTCTCTTTTTTGTCGTGTCATCTTGTTGGCCCCAACTCATAGTGCAGGCCAGCTCTCTGCGGTGCAGGCCAGCTCACTGTGGTGCAGGCCAGCTCTCCTTCACCAGGAAGGCCTGGGAATCTAGACCCCCCATATTGTAGATGGGAGCCCAATTGCTTGAGACACATCTGCTTCCTATGTAGGATTTTTAAATGTATGCTGGATATTAGACTCTTATTGGATATGTGGTTTTCAAATATTTTCTCCATTGAATAGGCTGCATTTTCACTTTCCTGATAAATTAATTTGAAGTGCAGAGTTTTAAATTTTGAGGTGGTTCCATTTATCTATGGTTTCTTTGATTGCTTGTGCTTTGGGTGTAAAGTTTATAGAACTATTGCCTACCACAAGATCTTGCTGATACTTCCTTACATTATCTTTTAGGAGCTCTGTAGTCCTGGCTCTTATATTTAGGTCTTTGATGCATCTTGAGTTAATTTTTGAGTAGGGCATGAGAAAGGGTCTTTTATTCTTTTGGATATGGATAGCCAGTTCTCCTAGTGCTATTTGTTGAAGAGACTCTTCTGTCTCAGTTGAGTGGACTTAGCAGCCTTGCTGAATATCAGTTGTCTGTAGATGTGCAGGTCTATTTCTGAGCTCTCAATTTGGTTCCATTGGGCAGTATGTGTATACCTGTGCCAATACCATGCTGTTTTGACCACTATAGCTTTGTAGTATGCATTAAAGTCAAGTAGTGTGAGTTCTTTTACTTTGTTTTTCTTTTTTACATGTCTATTTCTGAGCTCTCAGTTAGGTTCCATTGGACAATATGTCTGTCCTTGTGCCAACACCATGCAGTTTTGACCAATTTAGCTTTGTAGTGTGCTTTAAAGTCAGGTAGCCTGTGTGCTCCATCTTTGCTATTCAGAGCACCTTTCCATTCTAAAGAAATTTGAAAATTCATCTTTCTATTTCTGTAAAAAATGCTTCTTGAATTTTATGGGGATTTTGTTGAATCAGTAATCAATTTGGGTAGAATTGGCATCTATTTTTTTCTCTTCCCCTCCCCCCCTCCCCCTGCCTTATTGTTTTTGCTGTGTCCATTCGCTGTGTGATCTTTGTATCTATTTCTCTCTTCTTTTTTTCATGGGATTTCTTTTTCTTTTTTACATTTTTTATTGTCTTTTTTTTGGTCTTCTCATCTTTCTCCTCTAGGATTTATTTGGATCCTGGGGACCTATGATGTGGAGAGAGGTTCCCTGTCAATTGCGCCACCTCAGTTCCTGGTCTCTGATGTGCTTCACCTCAACTGTCCCCTTCATCTCTCTTTTGTTGCATCATCATCTTGCTACGTGACTCACTTGCATGGGCATTGGCTCACCGTGTGAGCACTCGGCTTGCCATGTGGGCACAGGTTCACCATATGGGCACTGAATTGCCATGCAGACACTCAGGAGGGCACTTGGCTCACCACATGGGCACTTGGCTTGCCATGTGGGCACTCAACTTCCTGCGTGGGCACTCGGCTCACAGTGCAGGCACTTGGCTTGCCATGTGGGCACTGGCTTGCTGTGCAGGCATGCTTTCTCTCTTCTTTTTCCCAAGGAGGCCCCATGGATCAAACCTGGGTCCTCCCATATGGTAGGAGGAGGCTCTATCACTTGAGCCACATCTGCTTTCCAGATTTGACATCTTAATGATATTTAGTCTTCCAAACCATGAACATGGAATAGCTTTCCATTATTTAGGTCTTCCTTGATTTCTTTTAGCAATATTGTATGGTTTCCTGTATATAACTTCTTTACATCTTTAGTTAAATTTATTCCTAGATATTTTATTCTTTTAGCTGCTATTGTAAATGGAATTTTTTCTTGATTTCCTCCTCAGGTTGCTCATTAATAGTGTAAAGAAACACCACTGATATGTTGATGATATATCCTGCCACTTTACTGAAAATTTTCATCAGCTCTAATAGTTTTCTTGTAAGTTTTTCAGGACTTTCTATATATAGGTTGATGTCACGTGCAAATAGTGACAATTTTACTTCTTCTTTTGCAATTTGCCTTTTATTTCTTTTTCTTGTCTGAATGGTCTCACAAGAACTTCTAACACAATGTTGAATAAGACTGGTGACAGTGAGCATCCATGTTTTTTTCCAGATCTTAGAGGGAAAGCCTTTTACCATTAAGTATGATGTTAGCTATGGGCTTTTCCTATATACCCATGATCATGTTGAGGAAATTTCCTTCTATTCCTATCAGTATAGTGTTTTTTATTGAGAAAATATGCTGAATTTTGTCAGATTCCTTTTGCATCAGTAGAGATGCTTCTGTAATTTTTCTCCTTCTATCTTTTAATGTGGTATTTTTCTCCTTCAATCTTTTAATGTGGTATGTTATATTGATTTTCTTATATTGAACCATCCTGGCATGCATGGGAAAAACCCACTTGATAGTTTATGATTAATTTGATGTATTGTCCAATTCATTTTGCAGATTTTTTTATTGAGGATTTTTGCATCAAAGTTCATTAGAGAGATTGGTCTGTTAATTTTCTTTTCTTGTAGTGCCTTTATATGGCTTTGGTATTAGGATGATGTTGGCATTATAGAACAAGTTAGGAAAATGTTCCTTTCTCTTCGATTTTTTGGAAGAATTTGAGCCGGATTGATTAGTTCTTTTTGGAATGATTGGTAGAATTCACCTGTGCAACCATCTGGTCCTAGGTTTTTCTTGTTTGGAAGGTGTTTGTTGACTGATTCAATCTCATTACTTGTGATTGGTCTCTTGTGATCTTCTGTTTTTTCTCTTATCAGTGTAGCCTCCTCCTATGTTTCTAGAAACTCATCTGTTCTTTGTTTTCCAACTCGTTGGCATACAGGTTTTCAAAGTATCCCCTTATAATACTCTGTTTCTCTTGGGATCAGTGGTGATGCCCCCTTTCTGATTTTATTAATTTGCATCTTCTCTCTTTTTTTCTTTTTCAATCTAGCTAAGGGTTTTTCAGTTTTATTAATCTTCTCAAACAACCATCTTTTGGTTTTGTTAATTCTCTTTATTGTTTTTTATTTCTCAGTGTCATTTAATTCTGCTCTAATCTTTGTTATTTCTTTCCTTCGGCTTACTTTGGTATGAGTTTGCTGTTCTTTTTCTAGTTCCTTCAGATGTCATTGATTTTAGCACTTACTTCTTGTTTAATGTAGGTATTTAGGTGTATAAATTTCCCTTTCAGCACGGCTTTAGCTACATCCCATAAGTTTTAATATTTTGTGTTCTCATTTTCATTCACTTTGAGATATTTACTGATTTCTCTTTAAATTTTCTCCTTGATCCACTGATTGTTTAAGAGTGTATTGTTTAACTTTCATATATTTGTGATTTTTCCAATTCTCTGTCCATTATTGATTTCCACATTCATACTGTTGGGACTAGAGATAGTGCTTTTCAGTCTTTCTATATTTATTAAGACTTGTTCTGTGACCTAACATGTGCTCTATCCTGGAAAATGATCCATGAGCACTCATGAAGAATGTATATTATCCTGTTTTGGGTTGCAGTATTCTGTATATGTCTGTTAGGTTTAGTTGCTCTGAAGTATTATTCAAGATCTCTGTTTCTTTGTTGATCTTCTGTCAAGATGTTCTGTCAGTTGCTGAGAAGTGGCTGTTTCTCCCCTTAGTCTTTCCAGTGCTTGCCTTATGTATTTCAGGGCAACCTGGTTAGGTACAAAAATATTTACACTTGTTCCTTCTTCTTGGTAGCCCCGCCCCCCTTTTTTTTTGAGGTACCAGGGGCCGGGGATTGAACCTGGGGCCTCATATGTGGGAAGCCAGTGCTCAACCACTAAGCCATCTCGGCTTCCCTGAGTTGGGTTTTTTTTGGTTTGTTTGTTTTTGTTTCTTCAGGAGGAATTGGGACCTGAACCCAGGACCTCCCGTGTGTGAGGCGGTGCTCAACCACTTGAGCCACATCTGCTCCCTCCCCTTTTACTAATATATAGTGTCCTTTGTCTCTTAAAATTGTTTTGCATTTAAAGTCTATTTTGTTTGATATTAGTATAGCTATTCCAGGCCTTTTTGGGTTACTGTTTACATGGAAAATAGTTTTCCATCCTTTCATTTGCAACCTATTTGTGTCCTTGTATCTAAAGTAAGTCTCTTATAGACACCATATAGATTGGTCATATTTTTTATGTCAATCTGTGTCTGTTAATTGGGGTGTTTAATCCATTAAGATTCTATATCATTACTGTAAAGGCTGTACTTCAGCCATTTTAAAATTTAGGCTTATATTTGTCATGTGTTGCTTGATATAGAATTCTTGAGTGGGAGTTTTTTTCTTTCAGCACCCTAACTGTATCATACCAGTGCCTTCTCACCTCCATGGCTTCTTGTGAGGAATAAACACTTAATCTCATTGAGCATTCCTTATATGTGATTATCTTTGGCATTTGACAATCTGATTAGTATGTGTCTCTGAGTAGGTATGCCAAGATTTATTCTGTTTGGGATATGCTGTGCTTACTGGACATGTACAGCCATGGTCCTCATAAGTGTTGGGAAATTTTCAGCTGTTATTTCTTCAGACACTCCTTCTGCTCTTTTTCCCCTCTGTTCTCCCTCTGGGACAACCATAATGTGCATGTTTGTGCATTTCATTCTGTCATTTGATTCCGAGTCCCTGATGAATTTTTTCCTTTTTTTTTTGTCTCTCTGTTCTACTATCTATATGATTGTGTGATTACAGATGTCCTATTTCCACTTCACTAATTCTTTCCTCTGCCTGTTTCCGATCTGTTGTTTGATTCTACTGTATTTTTAATTTCTTTCATTATGCCTTTCATTTCCATAAGAGCTGTTATTTTTTTATGAAGGTTTATAATTTCTTCTGGTTATATTCTCAGTGTCTTCATAATATTACTTATCTCTTTGCTTATCTTATTGAATTGATTTAGGAGATTTATTTGGACATTTTTGATTAATTGTTTCACATTCTGCATCTCATCCTGCTTTTTATTCTTTGGTCTGTTCCATATCTTCATGTTTCTTAGCATGGCTTGTAATTTTTTGTTGATTTCTTGGTATCTATTCATCTTAATGGGTTTATTCTGTTGGTAGGTTACTCTCTTTTGTGTAGGGTTTTGTTTTTGATTGGCTTTGTGTTAAGGGTCTTTGAAACTTGGTTCTACATATTCTAAATCTTTAGAACTGTCTGTGTTTAAATGAAAAAGCAAAGAATATTTTAAAAAATAAGGAAAGGAAGAAAAAATATATAAAAGTAAAATTTGTAGAAAAGGAAGAAGACAAACAGAGAATAATGAAGGAACAATAGGAAGAAAGAAAGAGGAGAAGAGAAGGAAAAAGAATGAAAACAAAGAAGAAGAAAGAAAAGATAAAAAGGGCCCTCCCTCTTGGGTCATAGGCTTCTAGCTAGCCCTCCTCTTGGGCTGCTCAACTTTCCGGTCACCCTGCAGCCTGTCTCTCCATAGGTAACTGCATGAGGAAAGGGAAGAACAATAACAACAGCAACAAAACACATTTCCCTCTCAAGCCTCAGGCATCAGGCTAGGATCCCTCTCCCCACTTAGATCAATCACCCCACAGCTGGCCGCTACTCTGGTGTGTGTCTTCTCTGATTGCCCGTCAGCCTGCTACTTGCCTTGTGTACAGCTGGTCCCCCCGTCACCAGCTAGATTCCCCGGTGGCTCCTGTCTCCCTTGGTATCCAGCTGGGCACTCCCATGCCATGGCTCCCTTGCTGCCTGTTTGGTCCCAATGACATGGCCCTGTAGTCTGCTGCTTGCCTGGTGTCAGGCTGGGCACCCTGTCACTAGCTAGATCGCTATGTGGCTCCCTGCTCCTCTGGTTGCTGGCTGGGCGCCCCCTCTACAACTGCCCACTCTGATCACCCCTGTAACCCTGCAGCTTCCCCTATGCCTAGGAAGCCTTCCTTCCTTCCTGCAGCTTCTGGAGCAGCAGCGTAGCCTACTATTCCCTACTCTGCCATCTTGGATCATCCTATATTGCTTTATTTTGCTTCAGGAATAATTTATTCTTCTATATTCCAAGAAATTTCCTAAAATAGTCAAGCATTCAATATTATATAAAAAAGTTTAAACTCATCTTATTCACAAGAAAGTCAGTAAAGACAACTAATTTCTTCCAGAACCCCTACTATTTTGACTCTTGAAGGCTTTTACTGTCATTAAGACATCAGCTGAATCTGACTTGAAGAGAACATGCTGGCAGACATTTCTCTTGTATAGTAGTTGTGATGGGTATGTTCATTTGTTACTTTGGCCAGGTAGTGTGCCCAGTTGTTTGGTCAGCAGACCCTTACCTAATTGTTACTGTGAGGATATTTTGTTGACTTAAGTCATCAGTAAATTCTTTGCATCTATGACTGATTACATCTATAATCAACTGAGATTGCCTTCAGCAATCAGAGATGACTCATCTAATCAGTCGAAGGCTTGGAAAGGGGAAGTGATGATTTTAGCAGTCAGAAGAGAAAATTTTCATCGCTACCTCAGTCAGCCTGCTGGCAGGCCTTTCCCATGTATGGTAATAAAATATACATACTCTGTAACTCTGAAAAGAATTTTTCCTTGAATAAATATAAGTTTTACTTGAAATATTTATACTTACATAGAGTCACACTGATTCTCACAGCCTGAGAGGATGGTGATAGATTGCAAATTCTCTGTGGATGTCACCCAACTTGTCCCAAGGCCACCATTGCCTCCTGGGTGTATCTGGGGGAAGTTTGAGGGACATCTGAGGTCACAGGAGGGGGTACCGTGAGGCTGTGGGTATACAGGGCAGGAAGCTTCTGGCTCTTTCAGTTTAGTGCAACCTCACCTGGCCCTGTGGCTGGATCACTGAGATTTCATTCAGATAACTAGATGCCATGACTAAACCCCAGTGAAGTGGACTCCTCAGCAGTGTGAATATTGAAGGTCTGGAAAGAAGGGTCTGCCCAGCGAGGAGCAGTGTGGACTTCTCTCCATGCTCAACCTCCTTTTGATGATCTATTTTGAGTTCATATTTGTAAAAGGTGTGAAGTAGAAGTCCAACTTCATTCTTTTGTATATGGAAATCCAGGTTTCCCAGGAGCATTTGTTGAAGAGATAATTCTTTTCCCATTGAATGTACTTGGCATCCTTGTTCAAAATCAATTGGACATAGATGTCTGGTTTTATTTTCGGATTCTCAATTCTATTCCATTGGTCTGCATGTCTGCCCTTACGCCAGTACCACACTGTTTGGATAATTGTAATGTAGTAAGTTTTGAAATCAGGAAGAGGGTAACCTCCATCTCCATATTTTGGCTCTTTGGAGCCCTTTGTAATTCCATATCAGTCTGAGGGTTGGCTTTTCCATTTCTACAGAAATGTCTGATGCAGTTTTGATTGGGATTGCATTGACTTCCAGTCCATGAACACAGGAATTCTTTCCATTTTTTAAACAAAGCAATATTTTATATTTTACATTCTTGATTAAATTGAGTCCAAGATATTTTATTCTTTTAGGTGATATTGCAAACGAAATTCTTTTCTTGATTTCCTTTTTGGATTGATCATATGAATTATATTTTTACAAACATTTGACACTGTGATCACATAAAATAGCTACCCTTCAAAATCCATAGTGTTGATATTTATTTTGATCATTTAATTTAATCTACTTTCAGGGAGATTAGAGTGCTCATCATCCTTGGTTTGATTTATAGGAGTAAAATGTTTGTAAAATATAGAAATATAAAATTTAATGACACTTAGGTTATGTTTAGAAATCTTTATGGTTAGCACAATTTATTAAATTTTGTTTTCTCCTGTATTATTTACCTGTGGATTATATGTGCTAATTACATTTTAAAATTTCTTTGTCATAGTATTTAAACCGAGGCTGCACTAGATACTTTGCTACCAAAGAAACCGACAAACAGATTTTACAGAACCGCAAAAGTCCTGAGGTATGGTAGACTTGTTTTTATTAAAATATTTTAAGCAAAAAAAATTATGCTGAAAGATACATTATATTTGCTATTTTGAAGCCCATATGAGATTTCTTACTTTTAGGCTTATACTTTTAGAGGGTAAATATTCATCCAAGACTCAGCACATGTTACATATGTAACTTTATACCACCGTCATTAACTACAGAAGCAAGGCTTCAAGTTCTTGGTTAGGCCTCAATGCACTACTCTACTCTTGTTCCTTTTTGGATATGAGGGTATTAAATTGCCTAAGAATCGTCTGGCTTTTTGAAATGTAATCTCATTTTATACATTTGTGATTTAATCGTGCAACAGTAAAGATGTAAAATATATCTTTATAATTTATTGTCTTCTCAAGGCTGATGTCATCCTTGAAGTAAACAGTATTATTTTGTATTATTTTTATTGTATTTTTCTTCAAGTCATTATATTTCCATAATATGTTTTAAAATGTGTTATATATTAGTCTCGCTAAATAACTATAATATTTCCTAAGAATCATTATGTAGAATGATATCAAGTATTATATTAAAAACATTAAATCCTTAATCTAAAAACTTACTTATAGCCTTATAAACTTTATGCAATGTATTTAATTAATAAATGATATTATATTTTATTTACTTAGGGAGCTTAAGTTATGAAATACTGTCAGGATTAACTATAAGTACTAGTTAATATCACCATTATTGATTCTGTTAGAAGACTTATACTGAGTATTTAAGTGAACAGGTTGTAATTATTTTTGATGTTCCTGCATTTGTGAGTCAGATGTTTTTTAATAATGGGGTGAATTAAATCTTTAATATAGTCATAGGAAAGAGCAGAAAAGGAATTAAAAAAATACCATTATTTTGAATACTAAGCAGATGAGTTTGCAGTTACCTTTTGTTTAGGTAGACATTTTATAAATAATTATAGACACAGGTGTCTGAACTATAAATAGAAAATTTTTATGCTGCAGCCTTGGTTGGAACTTTAACAGTCTGTACTTAGATTAATTACAGTATCTTCCTTTGTCTTAATAAGACCATATGTATAATGTGAAATAATGATACAGAAGTTGTATTCCCTCCACTAAGATCTAGTGGAACATTGCAGCTGTCCTAAAGGGGAAAAAAAACTTATATATCTTTGATCTTTTGGCATGGAAAAAACTGATTAGAGGAGAAAGAGAACCGTTATTCACTGTCTAGAAAAGAAAACGTATTCTTTCACTGTTTCTGTTTCTAGAGCGATCGTATTTTGTCAGTAATGTTATTCACATAATTTATACATATAAATGAACAATGGATTAACATGTTTAAATTACTTTTTATGTCTTCTTTATCAGGAGGATGAGGTGATCATTTTGACTGAGTAGAATCCTTTGCCTAATTCCTTTTGAGTATTTTTAAGCTGTGTGTAATTTTTGGAGTGTGCAGTATTTTTAGTCTGTCATAATAGCAGTATGTTCATTAACATTTGATTAGAAACAATAACTAAATGAAGTAAGCTTTCAATTGCAAGACTGAAAATTCTGCATATAAAGTTTTCTGTTGACTTTGGCTGCATGTGTTTGTTTCTTTTGCTTCGTTTAAGAATAAAATTGGATTTCATTATCTAGACATTTTCCAGAAACTACACAAACATAATTGACCATGTAAAAAAGTTTTGTAGAAAAACAGTTACAACTTTAACTGGGAAGTCATTGATTCCTTGGGAGAAAAATATCTACTAGGAGAGTTAATGGCCAATTAATTCTGATGCTATTTTACAGTTGCAATTTCTGGAAAATTCTTAGCCCTGTCTTCCTGTGTCCTGTAACTTTTATAGTGCTCCTTCTAGTTTCTCCAGTCCAATGTTTTTATTCCCTGAGGTTTTTTTTGAGTTTATTCCCTGAGTATTTTTCTGAGTTTCTTAGCTAACAAATGAATACTTTAGATGTGGATTCTTTTAGGAGGGAAAACAAATTTTATCTTCATTTTCTGAAATGTTTTCTGGAAAGCCACTGTTTAAAAAAAAAGTCTGGAAAGCCACTGCATAAATTCTTAGAGTAAGGATAATCCTTTTAAATACATTTTACTTCATATATACTTACACAGAAAGGTTTATAAAATTATATCAGCCTTCCAGTATTTACTAATGTTTAATACTGGTGCAGTTGATGGTAGTTAACCTAAAGGAGTATAATGCTAAGTTTGTATTTTATTTTTTCAGTTTTTGAGGTTAATTCTTTTTTATCTGAAGAGACATATTAATTCATTTCAACCACTGATATTCCCTTCTTTCCAACTTGTCTCAGTTTGCCAAAGGGCTGCTGATAAAAAGTATCAGAAATGTATTAGCTTTTATGAAGGGGATTTATTTGTTGTAAAAGCTTACAGATCCAAGGTCATGAAATGTCCAAATCAAGGCACTATTAGAGATGCTTTCTTATCAAAATTAGTTACTTTTGATCCTTTCATTCTGCCATGTGGTGATCAGGCATATGCCAGGGCTCATCTCCTCAGCCTTGAACTGCTCTGTGGACCCATCTTCTTGGGGACTTCTTGCTTACGTGATCCTTGAGTCCTCTCTCATATGGCTGGGTTACATGGGCAGAGCTCTCTATTCCTGTGTGTCTCTCTGTGCCTCTGTTTATATAAGGTCCCGCAAGAGGGCCGTGACTCAACCTGAGTTATGCCTCACTGATGTAGTCCAATCAAAAGAGACACATACCCACAGCAATGGATTAGTTAAAAAACATAATCTTTCTCTTTTGGGGATTCACCAAAGAACTTCAAACTGTCATACCACTCAATTTATATATTCATCTGATACCCTAGTATTTTAATGCTTTAGGATTAAAACTGTAGTTTAATTGGAAAGTATTTAATTTTTAATTGAAAATTGTATTGATTTCATTGTAAATTCACATGCAGTCATAAAAGAATAATACAGGGAAATCTCGTGAATACTTTACCCAGCCATTCAATTTTTGAATGTTAGAATGCTAAAATTTTGCATTGAAAAATTTTATTTTGCATGTTATGTAGTGCATTAGTAGACCCATTGTAGTAATTTTACTCTGTTTAAATAATGAAAGATCAAGTTAACTGACATCTTCTTATTTTGTAGCATCTGAAGGCTGGTTCCTTGAAAGATCCTCTGTTAGATGACCATGGAGATTTTATTAGAATATGCACAGCCATGAAAAAGATTGGTTTGGATGATGAAGAGAAGCTTGATCTATTCCGGGTAGTAGCTGGTGTCCTGCACCTTGGAAATATTGATTTTGAGGAAGCTGGCAGCACTTCAGGTTTCTTGTTTCTGTTTTTGTTTGTTTTAGAAGAAGTAAAATTAAAGAGAAGGTCTGTCATTTCTTCATGTGTAAATTGAATTGTTTTTTTTTTTTGTAGGTTTGTTAATATTTACACTGAAATTTATGGAATATCTTGTGTTACATGGTGAATTTTGCAAATGAGGGATGCTTCATTGTTAGCCATTATAAGTTTGGAAAAAAATCAGTGATACCAAATAGGAGTAAACCACTCCTTTTATGAAGAATAAATAACTGTCTACAGAGTATTATTTAGTTGAAATTTTCAACTAATTTTCTAAGCCTTGGTTTCTTCATTTTTGTTTAAATGAAATAATCCATGGGAAGTGCTTTTTTTTTTTTTTTTTTTTTGAGGTACCAGGGCCAAGGATTGAATCCTGGACTTCATATGCCAGAAACCAGCGCTCAACCACTGAGCCACATTGGCTCCCCTGAAATAGTTTTTTCATTTGTTTGCTTGTTATTTGTTTTTTTTGTTTTTAGGAGGCACTGGGGACTGAACTCGGGACCTCCCATGTGGGAAGCAGGCGCTCAACTGCTTGAACCACATCTGCCCCCGAGAAGTGCCTTTAATGTACAGTACCTCCAATAGTATGCACTACTTATGTATACTATTATGTAATAATATGTACTGCTATAGTAATTAATGGGCATGAGAGGAAGGGAAAGAACATTTTAAAAACATGTCTGGTATGTGCAAGAAGTTTTCATATATACTGTATTTGATCCAAACATCATACTACATCTACACACTATGAGATATCTGTGTTTGAGAAACAGAACATATTAAAGAATATACTTATTAATGAAATTGAAGATGTGAGAGTTGGACTTTACCTATATCCAACTAACTCAGGAGCTTGTGCCAAATTTTGTCCCATATTGCCCCCAGTTCACTGAATCTCCCAGAGAGTCCTGATCTGTGAATGAACAGATTAAAATAGACAGTGTTAATGACTTTCAGATTGAATGTCTTCTGATGGCATAAAAATAGCATGAGATGCAGTATAGTATAATGGATAAAAGTGCATGCTCTTGAGCCAGGCTGCTTTGCCAAGAACTACTTGTGTGACGTTGGGCAGGTAGCTTAACGTCTCCATGTCTAGTTTCCTCACCTCTAAACTGGGGATGATAAATAGTTTTTATATGATGCTGTAAAGAAGAATAAACAAGGTAAGGATTATAAAATGCTTCAAATACTACTCTCTGGCACATAGTAAGTACTGAAAGTGTTTTACATGAGTAAGTAAAAATCAAAACACAGATTATTTCTACTTTAAAATGGAAAAAAAAAAACTTATCCGGAAATAGGTGTTATTAATGTGCATTAAGATTTTTAAATACTTCTTGAGGGGTTATGGAAATTTAATTTGAAAGTGTAATCAGTGTTAGAACACATTTCAAATGTTCTGTATTACTCTTATACCAGAGGGGCATATGAGATTCTAAGTCACACAAAAGGAAGATCTTCAGTTTAGAGTAATTGATGCAAATTTGGAAATATTGCCAGAAGTAATAGGTCACATTTTCACACCTTGTATTTTCCCCTGTGTTAGACTTGCAAATTTATAGAAGAGTATTTTAATGTTGCTCCAGTTAATTGAGAAACACTTGGTCACAAAGGACATGGCATATATTTGCATCTCCTCTAATTCTTCCCAAACTCTTCTTGAGGAGAAAAGAACAGAAAGCAGATGATTAGAGTGAGACAATTAATGAATAGATTATTTTAATTTTGATAGTTATGATACTATATTAATCTTCATTTCTACTATGACACTCCTATAGATCCAAATGATACTTTTCTAATTAGAAATTATATTTTTTCCCCGTAGAGCTCAACTTTTGGCATGTCCTAGCAATTTGAAAAAACTCTGGGTATTTTTTATAATTATTTTATCAGAACAATTTTTATTTCTGATAAACATTTATAAGACTCTTACTGTCATAAAGTTTTTGCATTATGTATATGCAGAGAATACCTGTTGGAATGCCTCTTTTTTAAAATTCCATCTAAGAAAAAAATATGTAGTGATAACTGTATTAGTCAGCCAACAGGGGTGCTGATGCAAAGTACCAGAAATCTGTTGGTTTTTATAAAGGATATTTAATTAGGGTAAAAGTTTATAGTTACAAGGCCTTAAAGAGTATAGTTCAAGATACTGTAAGAGGTACTTCCTCACCCATAGTCAGCTGCCACATGTTGAAGCAAGATGGCAGGCGATGTCTGTGAGGGTTCAACCTTCCTTTTTCCTCATGGGCCCAGTTTCTTCTGATCTTTCTCAGCTGTATGTTGGCATAGGGCTTATCTCTCTTCCTCTGGGGCTCATTACTTTCTGGGCTCAGCTGCTCTTTTCTCTTTACAAGGTCAGCTGTAGACTGTCAGGCTCATTTCTGTTCGCAGGGTGCAGGACCCTCTGTGTAGCTTCTCTGTGTATTTACCTCTATGTGAGAGTGTGTTTTATCAGCCCACAAAAGGGTCTGGGACTCAACGCTGAGTTGCTCTCTAATGATGTGGTTGAATCAGTTTTATCAGATGTCTCAGCAGTCTAATACAATCAAAGGGTTATGATGCCCAGAGGAAAAGACCAGATTACAAATATAATATCTCTTTTTGGAATTCATAAATATTCTCAAGCTGCCAAAATAACCATAAATTTTAAGAATGTTTAAAGAAGTTTTCCCCCCTCCCATTCCCCCTGCCCTGCTATTTTTTTTGCTGTCCGTGTCCATTCGCTGTATGATCTTCTGTATCTATTTCTCTTTTTGTCTTCTCTTCTCATTTTTCTCCTCTAGGATTCACTGGGATTTGATCCTGGGGACCTGTGATGTGGAGAGAGGTTCCCTGTCACTTGTGCCACCTCAGTTCCTGGTTTCTGTTGCACTTTACCTTGACTCTCCCCTTCGTTTCTCTTTTGTTGCATCTTGCTATGTGACTCACTTGCGCAGGCACTGACCACCACGCAGGCACTTGGCTAACTTTGCGGGCACTTGGCTCGCCACATGGGCACACTTTTTTTTTACTGGGGGCCCCAGGGATTGAACCCAGGTCCTCACATATGGTAGGCAGAACCCAATCATTTCAGCCACCTCCACTTCCCTAAAGAAATTTTGTTGTGTGAAATAGCAACCTTGTATTATTTTATAGATTTACTTTTTTAAAACTTTTTTTTTAAACTTTTTTTACTTTAGCCTTATATAATTCCTGGAGGTATATGAGAAAATTTATAATATAGTGAAAAAAAGTATTTGAATTAATTAATGGTGGTCAGTTTATTGAGATTTATATAATCTTAGCTAATGCATATATGTGCATGTAGAAATTGGACATGAATAGTAAACTAGTAAACACATTTTCATAGAATTAAAGGTTCAGTATATTATCAATGTCTTCTCTTTTTTTTTTTTTTTTTGGCAACAGCTTTATTAAGATAATTCACATCTACTCTATCATTCACCCATTTAGAGTATATAATTCAGTGGTTTTTAGTATATTTGCAATTATGCAGTCATTAGCACAATAAGGTTTTTTTTTTTTAAGTCATGGGGTTTATTGCTTTTTATTTTTTTTTAAATTTTTTTGAGGTATCAGGGATGGGGATTGAACCTGGGACCTCATATGTGGGAAACCAGAGCTTTGACCACTGAGCCACATATGCTCCCACTACAATAAGGTTTATATTTTGTCACCCTAAAAAATCCCATGTCCTTTTGCATTTCCCTTCTAACCACGCACCTTATGCCAACACTAATCTATTTTCTGTCTCCATAAATTTGCCTATTCTGGGTATTTTCATGTATTGACATCATACAATGTTGTTTCAATATTTGTACATCAGTTTAGCAAATGTAACATTCACATGTAAAAATATCATTGGTGGGGAAGGGGGAAAAGGGAGAGGATGTTGGGTATATGAAAGTCCCCTATGTTCTGTATGTGACTTTACCGTGACCTATGAATTGATTATATAAATCAAAATTTGACTTAGACTACAGATTATTTTCCTTCTGAAGTGTTTTCCCATCCATATGGTATATATTTAAACTTCTGTTAAGTAGAACTCATTTTAGCAAAACATTCAGCAAATGAAATTTCCCCCTACCTTTAAGATTTTCTTTGGAGGAAATTTCAAATGGTGAGAAAATAAGGGCTGAGCTAAGATTATATTTTAGTTACATGATTATTAGATACATGATTTGCAAATATTTAATTCTGTGGAATGTCTTTCCACTTCTCCTTTCAAAGAGAGAAGTTTTTAATTTTGATAAAATCTATCTTTTCATTTTCTGCTGTGCTTTTGGTGTTTTCTGCTAAGAGTTCTGTAGTTTTAGCTCTTACATATAGGTCTTTGACCCATTTCCAGTTAATTTCTATATATGGTATGATATAAGGAGTCCATCTTCATTCTTTTGCATGTGGGTATCTATTTCTCCTAGTGCTATTTGTTCAAAAGACTGTTCTTTGCTTCATTGAATTATCTTGACAAACCCATATTCTTATCAGATCTTGTGATCTATTTTTTTCTGAGACTGGTCTCTTAAATGTTTATGAATTTATCATGACAAAATTCTCATTATATTCACATATTCTTTGTAATTTTGAAGTTTGGTAGTGTTGAAATGACTTTAACTTTAAAAATATTTGTAAAATGTTTATTATAATAATTGAAATAGTTAATACAGCCCTTATTACACACCAGGCACTATTCCAAATATTTTACAAATGTTACCTTATTAATTGTCATAACAACCTTATGGCATAGGTACTATCATTATCTTCATTTTATTGATGAGGATACTGAGGTACAGAGAAAGTAAGTAATTTGCTCAAGTTCACAAAGGTAGTAAGTGGTAGAGCCAGATTAACCCAGAGTCTAAAGCACATGGTATACTATCTTTCTGTATAATAGATTTTTCTAAAAAAGTATTCTCCATAAATAGGAATCAATAGATATCTATATAGGTAGATATAGGTAGATATAGTACCTGCTCACCCTCTCCCTCCATCCACAAGCAACTGGGCCCTTGCATCTATAAATACATACAAATATGTTTGGACACACATACATATCCATATTGACCTTACAACTTTTGCCCCTAAAATTTCTCCTTGAAGTTTTCTGTAGACATGTGAATTTTAATAAGGTAGAATGTTTCTCCAGATATTTAATATCTTTTTAAGGACTATGGTCCATCATTAGTATATTTTACTTGCGGGATCATAAAAAGTGAAATAGGGAAGCGGACTTGGCCCAGTGGATAGGTGTCCCTCTACCACATGGGAGGTCTGCAGTTCAAACCCCGGGCCTCCTTGACCCGTGGGGAGCTGGCCCATGCACAGTGCTGATGTGCGCAAGGAGTGCCCTGCCACGCAGGGGTATCCCTCGCATAGGGGAGCCCCACGCGCAAGGAGTGCCCCCCTTAAGGAGAGCCGCCCAGCGCGAAAGAAAGTGCAGCCTGCCCAGGAATGGCACCGCACACACAGAGAGCTGACACAGCAAGGTGATGCAACAAAAAGAAACACAGATTCCCGTGCCACTGACAACTACAGAAGTGGACAAAAACAAGAACACGCAGCAAATGGACACAGAGGACAGGGGGGTGGGAAGGGGAGAGAAATAAATAAAAAATCTTTAAAAAAATAATAAAAATAAAAAGTGAAATAGTGGGGGGTTAATATTGATGGGCCAAAAGCTAAAAGTACTATATATAATGGACTGTCCCATGTGGGGGCCTCCAGAGCAATATGGGTATCTGATAAGGGAAGTGAAATATTGAGATTGAATGATACCACTACTAAATTAATAAACATAATCTATTTCATAGTTTTGTGCAAGTAAAGTGTAAATCCAAGAAGTGTGTCTTGAGAATAATGTTTGTTCATTTTGAACTAAAGTATATTTTCATTAGGTGGTTGTACCCTGAAGAATAAATCTACTCAGTCATTGGAATATTGTGCTGAATTATTGGGTTTGGATCAAGATGATCTTCGTGTGAGTTTAACCACAAGAGTCATGCTCACAACAGCAGGGGGGACCAAAGGAACAGTTATAAAGTAAGTACCTTAACTCATTGCTCTATTAAATTCCTGCCTTGAAGTTGTTAAGGAAAAATCTGTTTTAGAGAACACTAAGTTTTCTAAAGGTGATCTTTAGGCACCATTCATTAATTCTTTTCATTACAATGTTCTAAAATCTAGGCTTGATAGATCAAAAGTTTGTGCATTTCCCTGCAGTCAACTACCATAAAAGTTAATGGGGACTTCCATAGTTCTTAATGTTATTCCTTGCAGGTGTACTTCTTGGCACATATTTGGAATTTTAGTAAGCTAGAGGTTAATTTTTGTACAACTATGAAAATATGAGTCGATTACATAAATAAAAATTTGACTTAGACCACAGTTTTATTTTCCTTCAGAAATTGTTTTTCCACGCATATGGTATATATTTAAATTTCTGTTAGGTAGAACTCACTTTAGCAAAACATTTAGCAAATGGAATTTCTCCCTACCTGTAGGATTTTCATTTAGAAGACATTTCAAATGATGAGAAAATAAGGGCTGAGCTAAGATTTTTAAAATCAATAACCAGGCTTCTGGATTGTGTCTGATAGTATGTATCTTTGAGCTCATTATCTTGCATCTTATGCATTTTCATTTTTTGTCACTGATATTCAAGCTTATTCTGAGGTAGTGTAAGATCTTAAATTGTGGGGGAAAATGTCAGATACTCTATTCTAGGCAATTCTACCAATTCTACCAATATGTTTCAGGAGAATGTTCAACAAATTAAAACAGGAATGAATTTTAGAAAGCTTAACTATTCAGAAAATTCAGTAGCTCAGACACTTTTGGAAATTTTAGCAAAGTATGATCAACGTGACTCTTTGCTAAACTAATTCTAAATTATTCTTATCCTAAAGAAAAACTTGGCAGGGAATACTTATATCACTGCCCTATACAGTTGCTTGGTTCCTTAGCGATATCTCTGGAGCTCAGGGGAAGACTCAAAAAGGCATAACTGTTAGTCCCAAGTACATTGCTTCTTCTGTTTTCTCTCCGTTCCAAAGCAGTTCTTTTTTTATTTTTTTATTTTTTTTATTTAAAGATACATAGATCACACAAAATGTTACATTGGAAAACAGAAGAGGTCCCTATATACCCCCACTTCTTTGAACAATCTCTTTCATCAGTGTGGTACATCCTTGCGTTTGATGAATACATTTTGGAGTACTGCTACACAGCATGGATTATAGTTTACATTGTAGTTTACACCCTCTTCCTTCTTTCATGTATAGATTCTCATTAAGAAAGTGTTCCATTGAAGGAAATATGAGTTGGAAAACCACTCTTCAGAGAGGTTTCAAAAATCAGGATGACCTAGATAACTTTTAAGGTTCCTTGCAAATTTGATATTTTTGCTGGTATTCCCATGGTATCTTATTTATATTTTTATGGCAGGATTTAGCCCAGTCTTTGGAAATTCTTTTATGTCATTTTCCCTTCATAAGACTGTAATTTTCTTGAGGACAGGAGTTGTGTATATGTATCTGCAGTATCTAATACTATTAAATTATGTTAGTTATACTAAACAGTGGAGGTAGGAAATTCAACTTCTAAGATAAAAAGATTTTTCATAAACAATGTAAACAGATTACCAAACTTTAAAGTATCCTGAATTAAACACAGTTTCTTTTGCATTTAAAGAAAATCAAAAGGAAGATTTTTCCTCTGAATACTTTTTTATATAACCAGCATGTAATAGGGAGTATAAATTAAGCTTACAAAGGTTTTTCAAACCTAAAGTTCTTTTAACCCATAATAGATTTTTTTACTTAATTGTAGATGGTTTTTGGTCTAATTGTAGGTAATCCTTTTAGTTCTTCTCGGTCTTTTCCATTTACCACTATTTATCTGTGCTTATTCACATGTGACCCTTTGTAATTATTTTGTTCTTCATAGTGAATACATTTAGGTATACTTTACCTTGAGTATCTGACATTCTTCAAAAAATATATTACAATTAAGAGTATTCATTTGTATGGTGTTCTTTTGCAGGGTACCCCTCAAAGTGGAGCAAGCAAACAATGCCCGTGATGCCTTGGCAAAGACTGTCTATAGCCATCTTTTTGATCATGTGGTAAAAAGAGTAAATCAGTGTTTTCCTTTTGAAACATCATCCTATTTTATTGGAGTCCTAGATATTGCTGGTTTTGGTACGTGTAATTTCTTTGGCAAGTTTGTATTTGTTACTTTTTTTTGTTTTCATTCTGTTTTCCATACATATTGAAAAATAATATTTTAAATCTTTTCTCCCTTATAATAACCTTTCACTTGATGTGTTTTCAATTACACAGCCATACTTATATTTCATAATATATTTAGGAAGCTGATGCTTCAGAAAAAGACACACATGGGTAGCTTTGGTCTTACTAGCTCTAAAATTAATAAAACATTGTTTGAAACCACTTAAGTTAGGGGATGTCTTTATTCTCTTAAACAAATACAAATAAATAAAGGTAACCTCTTGACTACTATTAATAAAGATAATTAAATCACTAAAACCTTTGACTACACTTAATTCTTTGACTACCACGTAAAGCTGAGTACAGATTGATGTAGCATATAGGCCAACCTGATTAAAATGTGTAAAAATTTGTCACTAGTATGAATTGCAAACAAATAGCTATTTCCAATTAATTTTCCACCTAATGAATAAGATATTAAGATAAATAATAACTGAGAGCAACTTTGGAGCTGTGTACCCAGAAATGAAATGGGTTACTAATATCTGAGGGCTGCTTTGTTCTGAATGACAAGGTTGTAAAAATTTCAAAGTAAATATTGACTGTTGGTACCAGGTTTTATATTGGGTTGTACTGATGTATGTGTTTCATTTGGCTGTGCTGGAATTGTGTCTTCCTTCTCTGCAGTTTGTTTTCCTTTGCCAAGGGAAGGTGTGAGTGTTCATGTTTAGAGAGGGGTAGGTTTTTCATTTTTTTAACTTTTGAAAGTTTTTTGCCAATCTATGTAATATACATTTAAAAATTTTTAATGAGTCATACATTTTGTTGAAAGGTAGAGAAACACCTGTCACTGACTTGAGATTTCACAATTTTCAGACATTTGTTTGCTTATCTACCCCAGGTTTAGTATAGGGCACACATAAACAGCATCATAAAATTTTACATCTATAGGTATCTTAGAGATCCTGTAATACCATCCCCTGGTTTGGAAATGAGTTAGTATCCCTTGCATTTTTGATAATTGAAATATTCCATATTATATAGAAAAGATCTTTTAAAGAACTGGAATTTTATATCATTTTTATGCTATATTTAATTTAGATTGCTTTAATACTTGTACTTTAAAAAATTGTTTGAAGTAGCTTACATTTTGTATTTTTTTACTATGTGACATTTTTCTCATCTTGCAAATATCCTTTTGTCAAGTGAAGCAAGGTTTTTTTTTTTCTTGAGGTACCAGGGACCAGGTATTGAACCCACTACCTCATATGTGGGAAGTCCAGTGCTCAGCCATTCAGCCACATTGGCTTCCCAGAGTTAGTTTTTTTGTTTATTTTGCTTGTCATTTGTTTGTAGGGTTTTTTTTTTTTTTTAAGGAGGCACTGGGAACTGAACCGGGACCTCCCATGTGGGAGATGCGTGCTCAACTGCTTGAGCCACATCTCCGCTCCCGCAAGGTATATTTAATATTCAGTTTAATGCTAATCAAAATTCAGGTTTTGAAATAAGAGTAATTGGTGAGTATAGAACAATTTTCTCTCTCTCTTTTTTTTTTTTTTACCTGATCTTGATTTAAGCCATAGATATGATCAAATTTTACCCTAAGGTAAGTTTATAATATACAGTTGTTCTGATGATGACTCTTAGTTCTGGTTTTATGTTTTCAGAGTACTTTGAACATAACAGTTTTGAACAATTTTGCATCAACTATTGTAATGAAAAACTTCAACAATTTTTTAATGAAAGGATTCTAAAAGAGGTAATTTCCATTATACTTCAAATTTTAAAACTGCTTTAAGCTCTTTCAAATTTCAGGGAACAGAGGTGTGCTGTAGTTTCCCCAATTGAGGCCCCACCAGCTGAACTGTTGCTTAGCCACATCAGAGGCGTTCATTATGCAGCTGACTTGCTGGGGATCTGGTCGGAATGCTAACAGATAGCTTCTCAGAAGTGAACTGCCATTGCTTTTTACTAGTGACTTAGTAGACTTGAAATTCTGCTTGTTTCTTTTTCTGAGTCTCTTGTCTCTGTGTCTGCCACTGCCAAACAACTTTCTCTCTCAACCTGCCTTGCCATTTTCTGCCCTTCCTCCCAGTCTCTCTGCTTCTACCTCCTCTGCTGTCTGTTCATCCTCTGTGTTTGTGGCAGCAGAGCCCCCAAGTGAGATGATTTTCCTCCCTAATGTTTAAGGAGTGACAGGTACTCTCCTCAACCCCCATACTAGTTCATATAAACCTTTGTACTCTGACTAATTGATAGATGTTTGACCAGAAATGGTACAAATCACTGAATCCATTTCATATTGCACAATATAAATACATTTCATATTGTATTTCCATCTGTATGATTGTGATTATTTTATTTTAGGAACAAGAACTGTATCAAAAAGAAGGTCTAGGTGTTAATGAAGTGCATTATGTGGATAATCAGGACTGTATAGGTATGTGCTTTTTGACTCTACCTTTGAGTTACAGTGAATGCTTTTAGTGGTAATTTTCTGTGCTTTGTGATTATCATTACTAGTTATGTGACTTGAGACAGGTTTTACTTCTCCAGAACTACTGCCTGGAAGTTATTTTTCTTACCAAAGCATCAGATTCAGCTATCTTGACAGTTTTTCTAAAATCTGTTCTATTTATTGTGATAGGTATTTTCCTCTTCAAACAGTTAATAAATGAATCAGTTAAGACAGAAACTCAGCTGCTTAAGCAGTGAAGGGATTTATTATCTCACACAATAAGAAGTTCATGGGTTGGCCAGTCTCCAGGTGAAGTTTGCTAGTAAACCCTAGCAAACTTTTCTCTGATTCTCTTGGTTCTGTCCTTCACTGTGCATTGGTTGCATCCTTGGCTGGTTGTAAATTAGCTTCAGAAGTTCCATGCATCACATCAAGATTACACGTGCAGAGGTAGAACAGGGTCTGTGTTTTCCTTGTCTGTTTTTAACAGTCCCCCAGCTCATGCTCAACCTTTCTTTTCTTTTTCCACCTTGTCTTTAAAATCAACCATTAAGCAAGTCTTATTTTGAAAACCCAATTTGACAATGTAGTCAACTCATGTGCTGTATTTGGACAAGGTAGTATAATAATAATATTAATAATACTTCACATATATATAACTTTTCAAAGTATTTTCACATCTTACCTGGTCGACTCAGAATTCCCCTAACACACACTATCCTTTCTCACCTCTATGCCTTTGACTATGTGGTTTGATAGACTTGGCTGTACTGCATCCTTTTTATTTTTTCTTCAGTCTACCTCCACTTCCCTCTGTACCTCCTACCATTTATGGCTTAGTTTAGGACATAATCTTGATTTCATGTGTTTGTCCTTAGCTCTTAGACTCACTCAATAATTATTGTATAATATAATTTAAGTGGTTTATAGTTTACAGTTATTTTGGATAGGCAGGAAATTCAAACAATGCAAATGGAAGGAACATGTAAAAATGCTATTACTGAAAAAATTTACTTTGGAAATATAATTTAAACCAATTTCTAAAAGTAGTATAATAAACTATGCATGTAAAAGCTTCTGTAGTTTTACTTCATTTTGAATATAGATGCCATCTGAAAGAAGAGACATTTCTCATTCCTTAGACTCTTAGCCTAATTTACAAATGAGATTTTGAGATTTTACTACATTAACAGCTTTCTTTCCTGGAGTTTTTAAAAAAGCATATTAAATATAAGATTTTACTTTCTAATAAATTGCCAGACATAGACTATAATCCATCTGCTCTTTATGGCCTCTGGGGCAAAATTTATAGAACCATCTGTTCTATTGTTTTGACCAGTCCTTGAGATTTGTGATCAGTTATTTTTTCACATATCTTTAAAATGTTATGTTTTTACCTTATTGTGAGTATTGTGATTTTTTTTCCCCATTAAAATAGACTTAGTTGAAGCAAAATTAGTAGGAATACTGGATATTTTGGATGAAGAAAATCGCCTTCCCCAGCCAAGTGATCAACACTTTACGTCTGCAGTGCACCAGAAGCACAAGGACCATTTCCGACTCACTGTGAGTTTATCATTCCAAAACTGAGACTCAGTGGGGTGAAGAGAAAGCTTTGATAACATGCATGATTATTTTTAACCTTTTTTAGATAATTAGAATCATAAGCTATGGAGGGCTTAGAGTAACTATAATATATCCAAAATAAAATCTTCTATAGATGTGTATTTAATTTATAAATATATTTTCATGATGATTATCATCCTAATCAAGGCCTTTTTCTCTGATTGCAAAGTACATTTCACATATCTAAGATGTACGGAAGAGATTGACCTGCTGTCTTCGTGTTTTCCCTTCTCAGCAAAGTGGCCATAAGTTGCTATGCTCTGTGTCATATACACTCTAGAGGTTAGCCTCTGGGGTCACAAGTAGCTATCTGTCTACACGTTTGTAAGACCAGCAGTTTGTGGCTTAGAATTTGTGGCTTAGAATGAGAATTCCAACTGATGGAAGAATTAGATAGTGTTCAGCTGATTCATATTAAATCTTCTTCCAGAGGGTGTTTTGAATGGAAAGTATACTCAGAGAGGGAAGTGGAAGCTGAAACAGAGAATTAGCTAGAGTAATGGTTATCTGTTACAGACAAAGGGCAGGGGGCAGTAGAAATATATGAGTTGCACTTCTAAAAGGATCAGAAAACCTGGCTTCCTGAACTGCTGTGGGTCTTAGAGCTGAGCTTGAGACAATGACTAGAAGAGCAGTTCTCTGTGAGTCTGGATTGTATGTCTGTAGATGTGTTTCCTCTGTTCCCCTAATTCTATGGTTATCTTTATACTTAACCATATCACCTGAGGTAATGCAAGCACAGCTCCTTTCTTGTGCCCAGAAACAGCCTGACTGCACAGAAGAAATAACTGATATCAGTTTCAACCACAAAGATAGGTGCTAGCTCATCTTGTAGATAACAGCAATCATGACAACAGCAACAACAAAGCAGCGAGAAAAGACAGATTACTTGGTGAAAATAGAAAACAGGCAAATGCCTTCCAAACTGTATATTATTTTGAGGTCCTACCATAGTATAACATTCATTGCTTTGATGAATTTAGGAACTTAAGTGAATGATAATGAATATTCTGGTGTTCATGCATCATTAATAAAGATAAGAATGTGTTGGGGTAAAGAGGTTAAATGCATTTACTTGAAAAGCTGTTGTAATTCTATTAACCTTCTAGGGGGACTGGGATCCTTCAACCACCTGCTCCATTAACTTGGAGTTCTAGCTCCCTAAATATTCCTGTAATGTGGAGCCTGTTTCTCCCATTGGAGGAGAAATAGAACAATATGTATAATCAACAAAACTTTTTCTAAGATTGAAGATGTATTTGTATATGTAGTTCTGATTATACGTGGGTCACTGGTCTTTGTTATGACTAGCCTTGGTTACTTTTGCCAAGAGAACTGATCACTGGTCAGTCATATAACTCAGAGATCTGCAAAATAATGCATCAGCAACGGACTTTGGCTGCTTATCTCAAAAGATAACTGTGAGTAAGGTAGTAAATCCTAATTTGTTTAGTTTATTATTTTTGTTGTATTTCTTTGGAAGTAAAAGCAATAACAACTATTTATTGAACATGTATTATGTGTCAGGAACTGTTCTAAATATTTTCCTTGAATGATTTTATTTAATCCTCACAACAGTCCTCTGAAGTAGGTCCTATTAGTACCCCTATGCTACAGGTAGGAGACATTCAAGGAGAAGCTGAGTGATTGTCCCTGATTGGCACAGTGAGGAAGTGGTGGGTCTGAGAGTCAAGGGCAGGTAGTTCACTTTCACTTATTCTGGTGTATTACCTCATACTGAGAGAAGAGACTCTGTGGTCTGCTAGCTTTCTGCCCTTGAGCAAGCCACATAAGGTTCCCAGTTCTTAGTTTTCTCATTTTTAAATGAGACTGTCTTTCTTAACCTTAGGTTCTTTTGAGGGTCAGATGTGATCTTGTATGCAAAAGCATTTTGAAAACTATTAAGTACAAGAATGCAGTATTAGAATTCGATAGTACACCCCTAAAATAATTTAGTTTCCTTCAAATAGATTCAGGCACATTCTGTAACATGTTTAAAATGGTGGGAGATTCCCTGTAGCTGATATTAAGTTTTTCTTTAGAAAAATTGATTCTTAAGCTTGACTACATATAAGAATCACCTAATGTAAATCGTCTGCACTTTGGATGTTTTAAAAGCTCTGAAAGTGATTCTAATTCAGCATCAGCATTGAGAACCACTACTTTAATACAGGCCATTAGTCTTATAAAACACCCACTATATTTTGTATGTGCTTCTAAATAGCTTTTTTTTTTTCCCCAAGAGATTTTAACCAATTCATTTTGTTAGATTTCACTGGTACTTTCAGGCATAGTAGATATTGACAAAGCAGTATAATTGTGGAAGTGTGATAACTTCCTTTATAATTTCATACCCAAATTTGGGAAGTATTTCAGATCCCAACTGTTTTATAAAGGAAAATTATGTAATGTGTTTTTTATCTTACAAAGTGACATATGTATTTTTTTTAGATTCCCAGGAAATCTAAGCTGGCAGTACATAGAAATATTAGAGATGATGAAGGCTTCATTATCAGGCATTTTGCAGGGGCAGTATGCTATGAAACAGTGAGTATATCTTTTACTAGGAACAAACCATTTGATGTTGAAGCTGTGCTGTCAGTGTGGTAGCCTCTAACTACATGTGACTGTTAAAATTTAATTTAATTTAATTTAAATAAACTTAAAAATTCAGTTCCTCAGTTACTTCATGTGCTTAATAGCCACACTGGCTGGCAGCCACTGTATGGTACAGCTCAGCTATATAGAACATTTCTGTCATCACAGAAAGTTTTATTGCACAGCACTGTGGTAAGGGATACAAGATGGGCTGAAGCATTCCTGTTTGATTTGTTTTTTTCAGATGCAGTTTGTGGAGAAAAATAATGATGCTTTACATATGTCTCTTGAATCCTTAATATGTGAATCCAGAGATAAGTTTATACGGGAGTTATTTGAGTCATCCACAAATAACAACAAAGACACTAAACAAAAAGCAGGAAAACTAAGCTTCATCAGTGTGGGAAATAAATTTAAGGTATTCGTGTTAAATTAACCATTTGATTTTTTTAAACTGCATTTAGAACAAAAGATAATGTTTGATACTCTAAACTGGATAATGGTGGTCACTCTCAGAAATTCCATGAGTTAGGTTTAAAAGCACACCATGCATGGTTGATGTTTTAATGTAAAATATCATAACGTAGCCCTAATAAATAGAACATACAGAAATGCTTGTAATTTTCTGAATATGTTCTCTCTTAGTGCTTAACATATCTGATTGCTTTCCTAAAATGTTCTTGCTTCTGCTTACTGTCCAGTTGACCTTCAAACCTTATCTTTTCCACCTGTTTTCTGTTTCCTTCCTCATTCAGCAGTTTTTTTTAGCTGGAGTAGTCCAGCTCGAGATGGCTAGAGAGGACTAGTTCAGTTGAGAGAGAAAAGCAGGCACAGCCAGGGGCTTCAGGTAAATGATTGCCTTAATGGTCTCCTGTTTATAGAGTGGGGCTGCTGTGTTAAAAAGAGCCCATCTCAAGTTAATGATTCTCTTTGTAATTCTTTTTGAGTGTGTGTTCTCTCATATAGTATTTTGGGTGTGCATGTTTTACTAAAATTTGATTAAAGCTTTTAATAACTATGTAAAAGAAAAGCACTTGGGTGTGGTAAGCCCTTTAAATAGCTTACTTAACACTAAAGAACATTTCTTTTATTAATAATGCTTTAGGTCACAATTTTAATGAACAAAGAACTATAATTAATAGAAAAAGAAGTAGAATTAATTTCTCTCTCATACATTTTCAAAGGAATTCTTGGATTTACAAAAGAATTCTGCGTATGTCATGGGTACTTTAAATATTTTGATAATTAGGTAATTAGGAATAATATTTAGGCTTCAGAATACTATGATATTAAATGTTGGTTAATCCTTTCTGGATTGAAATGGACTCTTTATAGCTAACTTGATAAAAGCTATTTTATTTGAGCTTAAACATAATATAGGAGAAGCTTATACATTTTGAATAAAAAGACTTATTTTAAGTTATATTCATTAATTATGGGACCTCATTTCTCTTGATGAGCAATACTTTTTCTCTGACTTGAATATTCTTAACTTTGACATTTGATAATAGATTGATTTAAAAATAGTGTTACCTTCTGTGAAATAAATGTCATTCATTATTTTCTTACTGTGATATTATATTAATAAAACTGGTAATAATATACTTGAAGTTTTAGACAATATAAATAAAAACATTCTTAAAATTCTACTATGGCTTAAATTATTCCTTTATGTTGATCTTAAAATAAAATGCCTTTTAATTACTCATACATAACAAGATATATTGTGCATGTCAAACTGCTAAAGCTATCACTGAGTGACATTATTAATCATAAATTATTTCATGTTTTCACCTGTGCTACTTTGAAATTAAATATTAATAGTGATTCTTAATTTTAAAGTTAGTCTTAATTTTAAATATGAACTATCTCATTAAATTCAATTTGAGATATGTAAGTCAATAAAACAAAACAGGCTAGCTTTTACAGTAATACTTCAGTTATCCAACATCACTGGGGACCAAAAGTTTTCCACAGAAGTGAATTTTTCGGGTTATGAACCCTTTTGCTGCCATTATTTTAGAAATAGTAATACTTTGGAAGGATTATTTTGTCATTATAAGCATGAATGTTTATATGTTTTTAAATAAAAATAAAATACAATTAAAGCATACATTATATAAGGCTATTCACCTTATGCTTTATGGTCACTGACTGATGTTCTATGATAATTGATTTTCTTTCCTCTTCTCTAAGCTGCTATTTTTGTTTTGTCTACTTTCCTGGCTTACTTTACATCTCTTTCTTTGGAGGACCCCTGTGCTTAGTCTGTGGATTAGGCATAGACTTTCTGACAGTTTTTTCTTTCGAAACTAGCAGCTCTTTTACTTACTTTTCAGTAGTTTAGTGGTCAGATTGATTAAGGTTGTCAGAAGTCTGTGGACCAGACAAGTGGGATATGCCTATTTGTTTTAATCCAGTGAAAAATTTACTCCATTTTTATGACTTAACCCTGCCCTATGGTATGTGAAGTGTACTGTTATATCACAGATCAGAGTGAGCTTTGGTGTCAACTTGTTTTGGAATCCTGGCTTTGCCATTACTAGCTCCATGATCTTGGGCAAATTATTTATCTTTCTGAATCTTACTGCTTTCACCTATAAGATGAAGCTAATAATGTATCCTTAATTAGGATGGTTGTACAGATTAAATATGATAATGCCCATGATAACTTCGAACTATATCTCATTCATAGAAAGCATTCAGCAAGGTACTTTTATTATTATCTTAATTAATATTGTTAATAATTATCACTGTGAAGAAGCCAATACATTAATTCAAGTATTAACATCTTAAGTTTTTCTTTTGTAAGTAGAACAATAATCATTTCAATATAAAATCAAGATAGAAGAGTTTTACATAATTTACTTTGCAGAGTAATTAAGCAAATAAGCGATTTTAGTTTATTGAACCAGAGTAAATTATAATCAGATAGTTAATATTAAAAACAGGCAAGCATAGTAGTAACTTTTTGTGTTTATTGTCAAATTTTTGAATGAGAAAACTCAAGTTTTTAAAATAATAGGAAATGTGAAACATTTCCTATTATTTTAAAATAATAGGATTTCTGTTAGTCAGGACAATTTTCATTATCTTAAGTGTTATATAAAACAATCTTAATATATACCGTTAGTGTATATTTTAAACATCTCATTCTTAATGGCATGTGACACAAACTACACCTTGTTTACCACATAGTCAAATACTCTAATATTTATTTTTTATTGAATGCACTCCCAGCATTTTTCTTTAGTTCCTTTATTACCTTGTACACTTTTTTCCTCATTCATCCCATCTGTGATTGTGTTTGTATGCTTTTTAGTATTGCTGATTTTCAGTGTTGTAATTATACAAGTTCTTTGTAAGTACAGTAGGTAATTGTCTTAGTATTATATTAGCCATTTGCATGATGCTGCCTGTTAATGAGTTTGTATACCAGGGGAAAATTGTAATGTGTTAAAGGTGGATGTTATTGTATGTTTTTTTGGATAGCTGATATTAATTGATCATTGTGTACTTTTGCCTATTGATTTAATTAACTGATTTCATTTCTTGGACAGACACAATTAAATTTACTTCTGGATAAACTTCGAAGTACTGTGAGTATACTTTAAAAAAAAACTGTTTTTTTAAAATGATGGTGTTGAATTATTAGAAGTAATTACCCAAGTAAGCACAGTAAACCTAGCATAATTAGAAATGCAATTTAAGCCAAATTTCTTTCATTAAAGAAATTAGCATTTTGGTTTAATTTGTTCTGAAGAAAAGTCAAATATATGTGTGAAGTCAAATTGTTTTATAAATATATAAAAATCTGTGAATGTTATTAAATTAAGATTGCCTCATAGTTTCATGAAGGTGAAAATGATTAGTAATTATTGTCATGGAAAATGTATTTTTTACAATTAAAACATGTGATTTGTATAGATTTTATCACTTCAGAAAGTATTATAACTCTCTCCAGAGTTGGCAATGTTGAAGTTGAAAAAATTGATACAATATTTTTATGCCCTATTATAGAGGCAATATTTATTAGGAACCTATTCTTTTTTTTTTCTAAAGATTTATTTATTTCTCCCTCCCCCTCCAGCCCCTGTTGTTTTGTGCTTGCTGTCTGCTTTCTGTTTCCATTCGCTGTGTGTTCTTCTGTGTCTGCTTGTCTTCTCTTTAGGCGGCACTGGGAACCGATTCTGGGACCTTCTGGAGTGGGAGAAAGGTGCTCAATCTCTTGTACCACCTCAGCTCCCTGGTCTGCTGCAACTCTTATTGTCTCTCCTCTGTGTCTCTTTTTGTTGCATTATGTTGCTGTGCCAGCTCTCCATGCGGGCCAGCACACCACATGGGTCAGCACTCTTCATGGGCCAGCTCTCTGCTCAGGCCAGCTTGCCTTCACCAAGAGGCCCCGGGAAATGAATGCTGGACCTCCTGTATGGTAGATGGGAGCCCAATCCTTTGAGCCACATCCACTTCCTGAGCCTATTCTTTAACTTGGCATTTCAGTGATTCACCTTGCCTTTGTAAATTTGAAAAATTCACCATAAAAGGAAATTTAATATGTATTATATAAATAAGGCATGATTCTAAGCTAAGAATTTTTTAAACAAATCTATAGAATTTAACTGAATATTCTTCCCTTTCAAATAGTCATTTTGAAAAGCCAAATATTTATTGTCAGTGGTGTTATTGCTTAATTTTTTATTTCACCTACTTTTGGAACCATTAAGAAATTCTTTTAAATATCCTCATTGACTGCAAATACTTAAAGGCACTTTGAAAACCAAGTCTGATGAGGGAGGGTATTTTATTCCCCCTCCTACTCCCAATATGGTCATACTATAAAGTGATGAGATAACTTTGATGACTGTTTAAGCTGACTGATGCCATTTCTAAAATTTTGCAGTGAGCATATCATTGAAATAACTAGCTTTGCAAGGTGACTTGCAAGGTGACTACTTTGAAGAGAAAGTTATTTAGATGACCAGTATTTTAGCTTCAGTATTCAGCAGTTTCGTTTTGTGCATAGTCAGTGTTTTCTCTGCCTCATTCAACAGAATCTGAGAATTGGTTCCAAATTAATGTCTTTATGCTTTTAAAAGTATTGTTTAACAAATTTTAAAATGTGTGATGCTGTAGCTTAGGGACCTACTATATTATTTTTTTGTAGTTGAAAGAAAAAGTTTTTGTTTTTGTTTTTTAACATGTTGATCTAAGTTTAAGGGACATACTTTTAAGTTTTATTTGCTTCTGTGGTCATGGGACAGTTTTCTTATACAGAAATATAGCATATAAATATGTTTAAATGTAGAAGAAAATTACATCTTTGTTAGCTGTGAAATATGTTGTTCAAATATGTTTTACAGTAGAAAGACTTTTCATTTTACAATATCAGTTTGTAGCATTCAAATCTTAAAAACAATATTTTTCTAATATTGTTAGTAAATAATGGAGAAATTCAACCCAAGCTTTAAATTATAAATGCATGCTAATAAAGTTTTAAGCTCCTTAGTGCTCATTTTGAAAGTTTCTTTTGTTAATGATGGTATGCTCTGAAAGTCTCTGGTATTCATAGAAATAGAAAAATAAGAATGTCATATGTGTTGTCTCAAATAATACCTTTGCACTCCTAGGGAGCAAGCTTTATTCGCTGCATCAAACCTAATTTAAAGATGACAAACCATCATTTTGAAGGTGCTCAAATTTTGTCTCAACTTCAATGTTCAGGTATTTCCATATATTTACATTGTTTCTCAGTATCAATAGTCTTATTTCAGGAACAATTTAATAGGTCTGTTTTCAAATAATTCACAGTTATTTTTAAGTGCAATATGATTTTTATCTTAAAATCCTTTAATTTTAAGAAAAGCATAGCTATCAAATTATTTGAGCGATATTGGGGTATGGTTTATTGTGAAATAAAGCTATTTGCATCACCAAAGTAAAACTTGAAAAGACTCTTAACTGCAAACCTGTATCTCCCCTTAAGGGGCTCCCTTTCTGTGGACTTCTCAGTATAGCAGCAGTTAGTCTCTAACTCCCCACCTGACTTGAGCGAGGAGTTTGGTTTGGTGTGCTTGCATCCCACTCAACCTCTTGTAAAAACAAATGAAAAGAACACAGTACCAGAAGGAAGAAGAGATGTGATAAGGGGGCATTTTGGGGACTTTGAATTGTCCTAAATGATATTGCAGGGTCAGATGCTGGACTTTATATATCCTGCCATAACCCACTGAATGTACTGGGGGAGAGTGTGAACTACAGGATAAACTATTATCTTTGTGGTGCATCAGTGCTCCAAAATATGTTCACCAAGTGGGATGAGTGTGCCGCAATGATGGGGGAGGTTGTTAGTGTGGGAGGAGTAGGGTGGGGAGAATAGGGGGGTATATGGGAACCTCTTATGTTTGTTTTTTTTTTAAAGATTTTATTTTTTTTAATTTTTACCACCCCCCTTCCCCCACGCCCCCCATTGTCTGCTCTCTTGTGTCCATTCACTGTGTGTTCTTCTGTGACCTCTTGTATTCTCGGTGGCACCGTGAATCTGTGTCTCTCTTTGTTGCATCATCTTGATGTGTCAGTTCTCAGTGTATGCGGCACCACTCCTGGGCGGGCTGTGCTTTTTTTGTGCGGGGTGCAATCTTTGCACGTGGGGCTCCCCTACGTGGGGGACACCCATGTGTGGCACAGCACTCCTTGGATGCGGCAGCACTGTGCGTGGGCCAGGAGGCCCTGGGTTTGAACCTGGACCTCCCATATGGTAGGTGGACGCTCTATCAGTTGAGCTGTGTCCGCTTTCCTCTTATATTTTTTAATGTAACATTTTTTGAGATGTACATATCTTTAAAAAAATACCATTTACAAAAATGATGGGGATGGGTGGGTGGGGAGTGGGTTATATGGGAACCTCTTATGTTTCTTTTTTTTTTTTCCTTTCTATTGGGTGGTGGTGTTTTTTTTTTTTTCAGATTTATTTATTTATTTCTCTCCCCTCCCCCCCCACCCCGGTTGTCTGTTCTCTGTGTCTATTTAAAAAGTTAAAAAAAAAAAGTAACACAGTATCCTTTGCTTCTGTGGAACTTAATTAACATGCATTGGCTGTCACTTCCTACCCTTGCCCCCCTGCCTTGCTCTGGCCTTCCTTAGTCACAGAAGTCTTAGGCACCAGGCTCACTGCTTTTCCTTTGCTCCACACCTATTCCCCTCCCTGCACATACTGCCCTTACTTTTCTCCAAGGCATCAACTTTTTCCTTTCTTACTTAACTTTGTTTTTTTTAATTTTTTTATTTTATTTTTTAAATTTATTTCTCTCCCCTTCCCCCCACCCCCCAGTTGTCTGCTTTCTGTGTCCATTTGCTGTGTGTTCTTCTGTGACCGCTTCTGTCCCTATCAGGGGCATGGAAATCTGTGTTTCTTTTTGTTGCGTCATCCTGTTGCGTTAGCTCTCTGTGTGTGTGGCACCATTCCTGGGCAGGCTGCACTTTCTTTCGCGCTGGGCAGCTCGCCTTATGGGGCACACTCCTTGTGCGTGCTCCCCTACGCGGGGACACCCCTGCGTGGCAGGGCACTCCTTGTGTGCATCAGCACTGTGCATGGGCCAGCTGCACACGGGTCAGGGAAGCCTGGGGTTTGAACTGCGGACCTCTCATGTGGTAGACGGACGCCCTAACCACTGGGCCAAGTCCACTTCCCTTCTTACTTACCTTTGGTGCCAACTTAGGCTCGTAACACTTCCTTAAACTCTCTTACTCTTTTTTGTGCTCTTTTTTGAGGCAGACATATCATGAAGCTAAGAATGCTTATGCTTCTGGGTCCCTCATTTAAATGGGCTCCTTCCATAATCGTGCACCTCATTTTGTGTTTATAATTTTGTATTGTTTTCTTAAAGACCCCATCCCCAATTGTAAAGGCTTTGGGCCCTCCAAACCTGATGGTACCTGACGCTTGTCAAAAATCCATAGCTGTTGATGAATTTAATTTTGTCCTTTCTTGTCTGTACAGGATTAGTAGGCAAGACAGGTTGGCACATTATAAATTCGTGATTACTGACCTTTAAAGGGTTCTCAAGCTTGCCCTGCCAAATTTCCCTGGTCAGCATGTTCCCCTATTTCTCTGTGGAGATGAATAAGACCTACCTTGTTCTCCTCAAATCTCTAAGCCTGTAGCAGACAACCTCACTTCTACTAAAAATTTAAAAGCTTAACCTGTGTGCTTCCAACACTTCTACCCACCTGCACGAGCAACCTTCTTCCCTCCTGTTAAGAAAGGAGGAGCAGCTTTTCTTCCTACTTGAGAGTAGTTATAGCTCCTTGGAATCCATCCCTTCCTACTCAGGAATCTTTACTATTGAACCTTGTAATTGAACTTTGTAAACTGAACCTTTCCCTTTGTGATAGAACACTCCCAATAGCATTTAAACATGCTTAAATCTCATCTTAATTCCCTGTGACCCACATTGCTATACATATACCTTCTTGTTGCTTTTCTCCCCTTTTAAGGCAAGAAAGAAAAGTCTATTCTTGCTTTCCTAGTTACCTGCTTTCCACTTACTCTTTAACCAAGAGAATCCACCAAATAGTACTTCGTAAGGTAACAAGTGACTTCCATGATCCTAAATGAAATGTTCATTTTGCAGTCCTTATCTTAGCGGACTTCACCATCGCATTTGAGTCCGATCAGTCCTTTCAATATATGCTGCTCCTTTTTCTTTTGAAATCTCTGGTCATACCTGACTCCTTATCAGTTTGCTCCAGACATGTTTTTTTCTGTATCTTTGATACCTCCACTTGTATATGGCAAAGGTATCATAGAATTCAGCATGTTCAAAACTGATCTTATGATCATATTCCATAAACCTGATAATCTTTTAGGGTTTGGCAGTGTAGTCCTTGATCCAGCCATTCATCTAGCTCCCTACATCCCTTATTCCCCAAATCTAAGTCTCTCCATATCCTGTTGCTGTGACCTCTTAAGCAGAATCCATTTCTCTCATTTCCTATACTGCCTCCCTTGTCCAAGCTGTCACCATCTCTCACCTGCATTTTTGTTGTTGCTTCCTAAGTGTTCTTTCTTCTGCTCAGTCTGATCTTCACTTATATCCTGATTTCTGTTGCAAACTATGATCCATTGAATGTGTCTGTACACATATATTTGCCCACATGTGTTAAAAATTGTAGGATAGATTCACAGGAATTGAAACTACTGAGTCAAGGAATAAATATTTCCAAATTTTCACCCCGAATGCTTCCACTGGTGTTTGAGTGTATTTGCCTACATTATTATCAATTCTGAGAGGATTGGTGTTTTATACCTTTGCCAGTCAGATAGGTTAACATTCAGTTTGATTACTTAGAGATATCATCTTTCCATGCAGTTCCTGTAAAGTAAAAGTTCCTTCATTTTTAATATTTTATAATTTCATGTTTTAAATTTAAAATTTTGACTAGCAAGAAGTTATTTTGATATAAAGAGTGAGGTAAGGAGCCAATGTTATTTTTGTTTTCCAATTAGTTAGCCATTGTTATAATATTTAATAAGATTAATAATAACCTTAATATTTTCCCCATTGATTTGAATAGTCCCAGAGACTGAAAATCTGGTCATTTGTAATCAGAAGTCTGGCATAGATGTCATTGTATAGCTATTGAGCCTTTTCCTGCCTACATTATACTTTTCCTTCATGTAAAGCTTAACTTGACTCAAGACTAAAATTAACTATTTACTGGAGTTTTACCAAAAATAGACTTTCATCCCAATAGACTTTAGTTTTCTTTGAAACGTGAGTGAAAGTAAGTCTATATACTAAAGTATAGTAAGTTTCTCTTTCTTTTCCTTTTGCTTTAAGTACTAGTTAGAACTTGGATATATGCCTATTTCTTTGAGACTCCATTAGGAATCTTATTTTAAAATAAACCTCAGGGCTTCAAAAGTAGCCATCTCAGGCTTTTGCCTTATATACTGTGATAGTGACAAAGGCTTCTAATAGAAAAAAAGATACAAATTGTACTTGATCTCTCTAGAGACCAGTTTGCCACTAAAGAATGGTTATTCAAGTTGGTTCTCCATGAAATTCAGCCAAAATAGTTTTAAGTAGTGGATAGTTAGGATATATTGAGTGGAAATATATTTCCCATGTAATATTTCATTGTTGATAATTCCTGTAAATTGCCCCTTTGTAAATATTAATTTGTGAAATCGTTTGATTATTCACAAGTTATTTTTGGACTTCTATTCGGTGATTGGCAGTGATTTGTATCTGTTTATGAATCTAGGTATGGTGTCTGTTTTGGACTTGATGCAGGGTGGTTTTCCATCACGAGCTTCATTTCATGAACTCTACAATATGTATAAAAAGTATTTGCCAGATAAACTTGCAAGGTTGGATCCAAGACTGTTTTGTAAGGTACAAATACCACCCATATGGACATTTCTTATCTATAAATTATCTTTCTTATTAATTACTAGTTGGAATCTAACTTTTTAATTTTTTTTATTTTGTAGGCTCTTTTTAAAGCTTTGGGCCTAAATGAAATTGACTACAAATTTGGCTTAACAAAAGTATTTTTTAGACCTGGCAAGGTAAATACAGTTTTATTTTAAACTTTTAACATCATAAACATGGCTAGTTGGGAGTCAGTGTATATTTTCTGTATTTAGTGGTTTCTATTATGGTCATTTACTAACACCATGTGTGCACACATACACAATTTACCTACTTGTGAGATGCTTACAATGTTTCAATCTCTATATACAGTTTTTTACAGTTTTATTCAGCTTTTTAAGTATTGAAATCAGAGCATTATTTGAATTTTTTACTTAAATAAGGGTTAACCAGAAAATATTTAGTTTTATATGTTTATAGATTCTTGCACTAAGTTATAAGAATGAATTATAGAGTACTGCAGAACTAAACATACAGTAAGGAAATACTGAAAGATTATTCACAATCAGATAGTAGTATTTTTCACCTTTCCTAACTTTTTAATGTGGATTGAATAATTGTAGCCTCATAATTTAAAATATGATTGTTACTATATTTAAATAGCTATTTTTGTTGATTTAACAAAACCATTAATATTTTTAGTGCTTTGAAGCCTAAATTAGTTATAAATAAATCTAATTTCACGTTATTTGTGGGCATAAAATGTGTTCCCAATGAATGTACTTGCCTGTGAAAATTTTTATTGCAGTGGGCCCGTTTTGAGACAAAGAATATGTGAATGTTCATAGTTAACTTAGCTGTAATCATATATATTTATTATAAACTCAACATTTCTCTTATTTTACAGCTACAATGATTCTTTAAGAATTAATAGCCTGATAGAGGAAGCAGTTTTTGTATGTCTCCAGAAAAATTCATCAATCAAAAGGATATGTTGAAAGCCCCAGGCAAAGATCCAAAACCTTTAATTTCATTATGTGGCCTTTAACTTAATTTTGACCCAGGCAGAAGCAATATGGATAAATAGGTGTATGACATCCTTAATATTAGTGAGAAATTTGGTAAAGGATTGAAAATTTTATTGAATTTGGTGTTAAATGGTGGAAATAGTATACTTTATTCATTAATAACCTAGTAGCTGTCTTGTGTTGTCTGTCTTTTAGTAGCAGTTTCTTTTCTCTGACCAAAATGGGAATGGGGTTTGAGAGACAGGCAGTAGTTTTCGTGGTACCTGTTACTATATAGCTGATTTTCACTTAGCAGAAGCTATAAAGGGATATTTGAGAATGTGAGCAAGCTGAGTTCAAAGATGTATTAGCCTATTTCCATTCTTTCCTCATTAAATCCTTTTTGCCAGCTGTCTGTCATTAGCTCAATTGAGATTATTTCTGACAATCTTTATTATTGAATCTGCTAGTTAGCAATAAATACCTCCCCTTTTTCCTCCCAAAAAAAGATTCTGAAGGGAAAGAAGAGGCATCAAAATGCAGCCAAGTATGTTTGGATTTACTATATACTGCACTGAGAGATTTTGGCATGCAACCATTTCCAAAAAGTTGATTTTGTATTCATGTTCTATTTATTCCATGTCTGTATGCTTAAACACGTTTATCTTTAGATATTGATACTAAATCATTTTACTTCCTAGTTTGCAGAATTTGATCAGATTATGAAGTCTGACCCTGACCATTTAGCAGAGTTGGTTAAAAGAGTCAATCATTGGCTTATCTGCAGTCGCTGGAAGAAAGTTCAGTGGTGCTCCCTCTCGGTCATCAAATGTAGGTATTTTCTTTCGCAACAAGATCAGTTGTTATTTTGAAAATGAGTTGATTTATACAATGTTCTAAAGCTGTCTCAGAGCTGAAGCCCTTATGACAGGGACTGTGTTTCTCATTTGATGCTATGTCCCTGGTTCTTCAAGCAACACCTCATGTGCAGAATGTGGTAAATTAGTATTTATAGACTTACTTTTTTGTTTTGTTTTTGAGTGTTTAATACTCATTTTCTTTGACTGAATGTGTTATAAAAAGCATTAATTTCATCATATCCCAAACAAAGCAAAACTTCTTATTGATTCTTTTCTCTCCCTTTTTTCCTCCTTCTCTCTCCCACACCATCCCCTACTCCCTTAGACATAGACCAGAACTTTTCTCTTTTTACTTGCATGGCATTACCATTAATACACAAGTTATTCAGTGCCCCAGAATTCAAGGTTGTAATTGTCTCTCCTGTCATATTTCTGAAAGCTTGTCAGTCACCAAATCTTGTTGAATCTTCCTCCAAATATTGCACACTTTATCATCTTTATGCCAGTGCCCTGAATGAGCCCCTTGTCCTCACTTGCATCATAATTTTATAACCTCCTAAACTGGTTTCTCTGGCTATGACTTATCTTCCCAGAGTGTTAGCTCTTTAAAATTAAAAGCCTTTTATGGCTCTCCTCTTGTAGAAGGCAAAGTCTAAATTTTTAGAATGTCTTTCAAGACATTGTAAATGGGGTTTCACCATACCCTCTCTGCCTCATCTCCTGTCACCCCCTTTCAGACTCTCTTCTTTGACAAAATGGAGAGAGCTGCTTGGTTATGACAATTAGTTATGTCTGATCCAAAACAAGGGTGAAGAGCAGAATGTTTTTGGAATACCCTGAGAATCTATAGCAAACCTTTTATTGTCAGGAGCTATGTGGGAATCAGTGGCTTGGTTAAATTTATAATTGCCCCTCATATTCACCACAGCATCCAGAACAGTACTGGGTACACGAAAAGGATTCAAGAACTAGTTTTTTATCCATAGACAAGTAAAATTCTTTGACCTAATGAAAAGGAGCCATGCAGGCAAGGTCTTTTGTTAGGCAATTGTGAATTTTGATAAAAAGAAAATTGTGATACTAGATAAAAGAAGCTCCTTTTTCCATCATTTTCCATGTAAAATATAAACACATCTGACACTGTCATTAAATGCTTTCTGCTTTATACATTGCTTTATAATAGAAAGCACATTACATTAAAATTGTCTGCTCTGTGTAATCCGTTTGTGAACTGTGTTGGGCAGTGGTACTAAAGTCAGTAACCAGGCAGGGATTTAAATTGATCCTTTTGCTATAGGATTCTCACAGGCTTCATTTAATATATTCATTAAGAATCTTCACTTTTGTATGATTTATGTATATTTTTAAAAAAATTTTTTTAAATCTTCAAGAGGGGGTATAATCAGCTTTTCCTAAACATATTTGACAGGTGAATCCTTTTTCAAAGACACACCTATTAACATTTCATGGAATAATGTTGCCCAGGACAGTTTGGGAAACAGTAGTGTGGTATAATAAGGAAATAATGCATTTTAAATGATTTTTGAGAAATATAATTAAATAAATGTTAAATTTCTTGATTTTAATGTCTGGTATAATGTGTTTCTTATAATAAATACAAGATTTATGTTTTTGAATATTACTTTTTGGAAATACGTGCTTTTTGAAAATACTGTATGTCTAATTTATACTGCCCAATTTTCTATCTTTTTTTTACTTATGCATAGTAAAAAACAAAATAAAATATCGAGCTGAAGCCTGCATTAAAATGCAAAAAACTATTCGAATGTGGCTTTGCAAAAGGAGACACAAGCCTCGGTAAGATGAATAGTGCCTAAAGAAGCCTGCAAACCTAATTACCCTAATGTAATGGCAATATAATCATAATGAAGAGCAGTTTGGATACTCGAGGAGTTTTTCTTTCCTCATGCCCTTCGTAAAAATATGTATGTCTTTTTTGTAATTAGTCTGTTCATTACTTGTCTCATTCTACAAAAGGATTTGAAGTGGCCTACAAAAATGTAAATGCTATGAAGGTTGGTATATGTGATAGAAAGAAGCTCTTTTATTCTGATTATTTTAGTGACTTTAGTTTCTTGATTATGTCAAATTGACATTGTTAAAAACTGAAATCTTACTGCTGAAATATTGAAACTTACACTCATTATCTCATTAATATTTTCACTGTATTTCTCAAGATTATCTGTAGGAACTATATTATCCCACTATAAATTTAGTCTCTTTCTTATTTGAGTCTTTCAGTATTAATTTGCGTATTTTTTTAACTTGGAGGTCTGAATTACTATTGATTGGTAAAATCTTTTCAAAGAGATTAGATAGCTCTTTTAAGTTATTCTATAATTTGAATTCTTAGTTTTTTCAGTCTAAATATAGGAAGTTTAAATCCCATTGACAATCTTTGATGCCGTTCCCACCTATTTTTTATTTAATTTTACCCTCAACAAAGGATCTGAAAAAGAAAATATTGAAAACAAGTGAAACTTTAGCACTAATACTTTATTAATGAAAAATCTAATCTACAACATTGACAAAATTAAACTGTTGAAATATTGTCTTTATAGCATTGATGGCTTAGTTAAGGTGGGCACACTGAAAAAACGACTTGATAAATTTAATGAAGTAGTAAGTGCATTGAAAGATGGAAAGCCAGAGGTGAATAAACAGGTCAAGAATCTTGAAATTTCTATTGATGCTTTAATGGCTAAGATTAAGGTATGTAATTTTAACCCAATGACATTGCCTGTAATTTTTTTGTAATTTGATGTCTTGTTATTGGTACTGAGACTGTATAGAAAAATGTTATATTTTAAAGGTACAATATGTTAATAGCTGTTGAGTCTGGATGATAAGTGAATGCTCATCATAATATTCTGCCTATATTTGAAGATTTTCATAGTTTAAAGAACAAGACAATCTGTATTGAGATTTTGTTACCAAGCAGAAGTGGGGATCTTTGCCTGATACCCTTAATAATGTTCAATTCCTGAGACTTTGGGGTTTCGAAGAAAGAAAGTGATTGTTGCTAGCCCATAGTAAGGAGATCAGGTGGCCTAAAGGCCTAACATCTGTCTCCTTGAACTGCAATAATTTTCTGAATGTATCCAAGGACAGATAGGTTTATGCTAATTAGTAAATGGGATGGGTTAGTTCTAGGCTGGTTCAGATTCCTCCATTAATAAACATTAAGGTGCTCTCTAGTGATAAGACTTCACAGTTGTAAAACAGGATGGGGAAGGGGATTACAAGGTTTTTACAATCGCAGCATAAAGGTTATGTAGTTTTTAAATTCATTATCAGCAATGAAGGCATCTGAATTCTGGTTTAGCAAGTTTCAGTAATTTCAGGTATTTACTTTCAGCTATTCTACAATATATTAGAAAGTAAAAAGGTATCTATTTAATCATTCAGTAAGCATATATTACCATTTGTTAATTCTTAATTCTCGGTTACAATTTCATTTGTTGTCAGCAAAAAATGTGTCTCCCCCATATAGGAGCTAAAATACTGTGCATTTTGGTAAACTTTTGCATAATCATGATTCAGAAAGGATTAAGCAAATTATTTTAATTTGTTTTATTCTTTTCTACTTTCAGAAACTCATTTTTAAACTACAAAAGGAATGTATTATTAAAAATTTGGAGAAAACCAACCAAAGAACCATTAAAACATACATATATATATATGTATTCACATTGTTCTTTTTTGAGTGTGTGGGTTTTTTTTGTTTTTGTTTTTTTCAGAAGAAGGTAGCAGGGATTGACCCTGCACCTTGTACATGGGATGCTGGCACTCAAATCACTAAGATTCACACGCTCCCCTACATTGTTCTCTTAATGACCATTTAGTTATGTATCTCTAACATTATGTTATATGCCTTGTCCATGATATTGCATCATCTTCATACAGGCTATAGCATAATTTAATTTAACTGTTATAAAAATAACAATCTCCTCCACCCAATTTTGTAGGGAAAACCTGGGCCCTTTTTTTTTTTTGCTTTGATTTTTATTTGGTATTGAAATGGAAATTTTTTCTTATAGACTTGGTTTATTTTCATACGATTTTTCATTTAGTTAATAAGATTTTTGTGTAATAAAAATATTAGCCTTTGTGCAGTTGTGCTTTTTCTTTTATAGTTATGTGGGATATAATAAAGGTCTTTATGCTAGTCTTTTATCACTTTTTTTCTGCAAATCTTTTATGTAGACAATGGTAAGAATTTTGGAGGTAGAAAACAGAGAGAAGAGCAGGAAAAGACTGATAATGCTATTTGTTAAACTTATCTGATTTTAAAATTCTGTCATGGGCCTTCCTTTTTATATGATATGGTTATCAATTAAAATCAACCAGCTGTATTTTTTTAAGGTCAACTTAGAAAAATCTTCCAACAATTTTGGATGTATTTGATAATTTCCTACATAATCCTTTGGTGCTATTTGAGCATAATCGTTAAAGAGTAGTAAACTCTGGCTAAATTAGCTAATCATTCCGAAAAAGAAAATTTTAACTATACTATATTACCTTGTCCTTAGATAGTTGAATGCTTGATTGATAGAAAATAGTCAACTGTTAGGGTACAGAGATAACTTTTTAAGTATATTTTTATCATTTTGTTTTTTTAAGTCCACTATCATGTCAAGGGAACAAATACAGAAAGAATATGATGCACTAGTTAAAAGCTCCGAAGAACTCCTCAGTGCTTTACAGAAAAAAAAACAGCAGGAAGAAGAAGCAGAAAGACTGAGGCGCATTCAAGAAGAAATGGAAAAAGAAAGAAAAAGACGTGAAGAAGATGAACGACGTCGAAGAAAGGAGGAGGAGGAAAGGCGAATGTAAGGCTTTTATATTATCATTACTTGAATTAGAAATTAAAAGAATAGAATTCTTGGTACTGACAGTGGTTAATGAATTTTCTTATTTTTAAAACTAAATTTCTTATTTTAAAAAACTATTTTTAGAATGTTTGAAAATTGAGAAAATAAGCTTATTTTTAATAATGATAAGAAAATAGTATCAGCTGTAATCTAAATTTTGTTAGACTCTTACACCTGAGGATTTCTTAACTTCTTTTTAAAGTTATGGCTATGTATTATTTTATAAACCTGCATTTTTCACTTTTTTGTGATTGTAAAACTGATCACTTTTTGGAAGCCACAAAAGGGTTGAAAAACAGAAATATTAGTTATTTAGAAGAATTACTGTCAGTAAAGTTACATTTTATATTATTCAAAATAAGTTGATAATGTATATGGCCAGGAGATTAATTTGAGTTCCATCCTGTAACCTTTGATTATGAATAGTTAAATTATCTTCTGAAGGTTTCCTTATTTTCTATAAAATTTTGAAAGAGTTGTCTATTTTTATTAGGAAACTTGAGATGGAAGCAAAGAGGAAACAAGAAGAAGAAGAGAGAAAAAAAAGGGAAGATGATGAAAAACGTATTCAGGTATGTATTTATTAGATAATTAGACTGGATTTCTATCAAAATTATATCTACAAAGTTATAAAACAAAAGAAGTAAAAACAAGGTCTTGGTTTACTGGAGAAACTATCACTGGCTTATCCTAGAGACCAAAGCCAGTTTCTGAAGTAGTTATGGGAAGGGACTTGGAGCTAGGGAACTGAATCCAAGTCCTGGCTCTGGTGTTGACAGAAATTGTGACATTGTACAAGTCACAATATGTAACTATGGACTATGGTTTTCTCTTTGTAGAATGAGGGTAAATAATAATTGTGAACATTAAACAAGTTAACATATGTTAAAGCATTTAGAACAATACCTACCTAGCTCAGTAAATATTAGTATTGTTATTATACTTAGGGGAAAGTCAGGAGAACAGTCACTCCAAGCGAAATTATTATATTTTAAAATATTGTTTTAAAATGTTGTAGAGATTGGTATTAGTAGGTTAGTATTAATATATTCTCTCCACACAGAGGTCCCCAGTATCTCAATAATTGATCATTCATTTAAGTTTCTGTTTATCTTGGCTTTCCAAATATATCCTAATCACACCCCAGCACTTTTAAGTTTCTGTGATGGGCTTATTAATGTGGTACATAGGATGCTCGTGCAGTATTTGAGATACCCATGTTTTAGTCATAAAATGGTGGCGCTGTGGTCTTTCTAGCTTCTTGAATTTGGGCGAGAGGAAAGATGAGATGTGTTTGAAGCACTAGCAATAATGTAGAAGAGAGTAGAGACTAAAGAGATTTATGGTTAAACAGCATCTGTTCCTCAGCAAAAAATCTTTATGGAACAACTTACATTTCCTTTTATTTTAAATAATAATTGGAATGATCAAAGAAACAAATGAAGATCCCTTGGTGACCTTGGCTTTTAATCCTCGGCAGGCTGAGGTGGAGGAGCAGCTGGCCAGACAGCGGGAGGAGGAATCCCAGCAGCAAGCCGTGCTGGAGCAGGAACGCAGGGACCGGGAGCTGGCCCTGAGGATCGCCCAGAGTGAGGCCGAGCTCATCAGTGATGAGGCTCAGGCCGATCCCACTCTCCGGAGGTACTGGGGTCACTGGGTGGGGAGTAGCACCTTTTGCTTCGCTTTCTTTACCTCTTTCCTTCTCATTTCCATATGTCTTAACCACAGGCAGCCAGGCAATATACCAGAGATGGGTTGGCTTTTATAATAGGAATTTAGTAGGGTAGAAGCTTCCAGATCCAATGCTGTGGAAATATCCAAATCAAGGCATCATCAAGAGATGCTGTCTCACCAGCTTGCATCTGTGGGCGATCAGGAACATGGCGATACCATCTAAAGATGCTTTCTCTTGGAGCTCAGCTGTGGTCCACAGAGCACATGGCAGGGCATAATTATGGCGACACTCTCCTCTCTCCCCTCTCCTGCAGGCCTGTGGCTAGTTCTGTTTTCGGCTGCTCCATCTGTGGCTTCTCTTTGTCACTGCATCTTTTTCTCTGTCTTTCTTGCTGCTTCAGGTGATCCTGGAGTTCTGCCTTACATGGCAGAGTAAAGTGATGGCTCACTTTCTCTGTGTGTCTGCATGTTTCTCCCATTTTATAGGACTCCAGCAAGAGGGCCAAGACCCACCCTGGGTCACGCCTCACTGAAGTACTACTACAAAGAGCCCCCAGCTGAATTCTACCCATTCGTAGGGCCCCACACCCACAGAAATGGATTAACCTTTAATCTTATGATTAAAGTTCATAAGAACATGATCTTTTCTGGGATTCACAAAAAGCTTAAAACTGTCACCATGTAACAGAGAAGATGGGAAAATCATACTCTGTAGGTCCTAACAGATTTTAAGTTAAAGTACTTTTTAAATATTTGCGTCCATTTTTATAACCAAATGAATGAAACAATTTCAGGTAATGAGTACTTTTTTCAGAAAACATTTTAACTTATATATTGGTGTAGAGATTAGTGTAATACATTATAATACAGTTTAATGTATTCAAGGATGGTATTATTTTCCTAATGGAAAATATTTTCATTTTTTAATTTTAAAATATTTACTTATTTATTTTCATATATCATACATCCTAACACTTGAGATGAGGAAAAATCAATCCTCAGACATTTCAGAACAAATGGATTTCCCTTTCCAGTAAGGAATGTTAATCATGTTTAAATAGTTTTACATCTCAGGTTTTTGAGTTATATCTAAATTCTGTATGTAGTGGAGTGTGAAGGTATGGAAGATTCTTATTAAAAGTTGCAGGAAATGGGAGCAGATGTGGCTCAAGCAGTTGAGTGCCTGTTTCCTACATGGGAGGTACTCAGTTTGGCTGCTAGTGTGTCCTAAAAACAAAAAAAACAAACAAATGTTAAAATCGACTCAGGGGAGCCGATGTGGCTCAGTGTTTGAGTGCCGGCTTCCCCATATACAAGATCCTGGATTCAATCCCCAGTCCCAGTACCTCAAAAAAAAAAGAGTTGCAGGAAGGTTTAATATAATTGATAAATTTTTTAAAACTTAGAATGCAGAAACTTCAGTTATGTAAACTATTTACTTGTAAAAACAAAGCCAAGCTAGTTTATGGGATCCGTTCATATGTAAATATGTAAGTAGATACTGAGAGGCATGTTACGTTCTGCTTTTCAGAATTTCAGAGTACTGATGTTTATAACAAAATATATTTAAAGCACAACCACTAGATGGAGCTATTTTCGTGTGAAAGAAGAAAATGGGTTCAAGTTGCAAGGCAGTGGTTAGATTTTTTGCTGAAAACAGGAAAGGAAAAGGGTATTGTAAGTTTCTTTCATACTTTATTTAATGCTTGTGAATGTTTATATTGGGGAGTTCTGGGTCTGAATTATACATGAAAATATATATCATAAATCAATTGAATAGGCCTATACAAACACAAGGCATTATAAGTATTATTCAGCTCTTGGGTCTGAGTCCAATATTTGGGCCCTTTATTAATGTTTCACTCTAATTAATATATTTCACTCAGCTGTAGCTTTTGTAATTGCATACCCAAATTAGCTGTTGTTCCTTTCCTTCCACATGTTTGTAGAAATGGCTGGGAGCCTTCTTGTGTAACTGACTAGCAGTGAGGCCAGGCTACCATCCCTGAAAACTCTGAGGAGTTGACAGAGTTGACAGAGACTGGGTTTATTAGGGCTGAAATTCGTTTCTAAAAGACTCGTTAATGGAGTCATAATTGGACTTATGGCCAAGCTTTATATTTAAAAATGTGAAATATTAAGCTAATACTCAGTAACATTCCATATAATATGTACAGGATTATAGCTCCTATGGAGATTCCCTTGCATCTACAGAAAGGTGCACCTCTTTAAGGATGGGTGGTCTCTGAGAAAGTGTGGACCATTTAGTATCTTCATGTAAATTTCCAGTTAACTCTGATTTATGCTAAGCCAAATTAACCAGATAATGGGGTCACTATTAAGCAATTAGGAGACATTTCAGCCATTATGACATTTAAAGGTTAGTATTCTCCCGTGGCACAGTCCTAGGCATGGTGTTCCCCTCCTCTGGAAGTCCTAGTTATATCCTTTCTGTAACTCTCTTCCACCAAGCTTTCCCAGACCCTTCAGGTCTTCCTGAGTGCCTACCCTCTTGAACCTTGTGATTATTTAATACTTTGCACAACAAGCTTTAGCATTATATTATGGATAATACTATATACATATTCTCCCATGTTTGAGAATTTTATATTACTAAACATTTCCAAATATTTTATTTACTTTGTTAGCTCCAAATCCTTTCTATAACTATTTATGAGGAACTTTCTAGTAAATCTGTTCTTGATACAAAGCACAAAATTGTTATTTGTTTCCACGATACATTTAAAATATATAATTATGTGGATTCTGCTTCAATAAACAATTTTAGGTTATTTTTGCAGCTTGGAGTCCCATCCAGTAACTTCTAAGTAAGAATTGTTTTCCGTATATGTAATATGTTTTAAAGTATAGTTTCAATAAATTGCATATATGATTCTTGAAGCAATGAATGAAGCAAGTCATTCATTGATGACTTTAGATTACCTGAAATTACAAAATAATTTTGAAATTCTCTTTTTTAAAAAAAACCTCATAATGTATGAATTTTCTAACTGGATATAATGTTTACCATTTAATTGAATTGAATCCTTCTAATTTGTTCTTTTCTAATCACTTCTATTAGAAATATATTAAAAATCTGCATGATTCCATTCTTAGTGTAAATAAAGATAATGGAGTTTTTTTTTTAACCAATGAGTGAAGTAATTAAAACATAAATTTGCACATTCCATATTTACATAATTCAGAGTTGGTTATAGTATTAACTAAAATATCTTCTTTTCACAGAAATGATGGAGCAAGACCCAAAATGACACCGTATGTCATTTCCCTTTTAAAAAACTTAATTTAGTCATATGACTTTTAAACAGGCTATGGATACTTTTTAGGGGAATTAGTTTCCTCACTGAAGTAAATTTTAAATTATAGATATAATGAATAACTCATTTTTCCATTTTTTTTCCCTTGGTTAGGAAAAATATATAATGCACCTGTTTAGTGTTCAATCACAGCTATTCATGATTTGGTATCATTCTTTGTGTTTTCTAGCTTTGTTTAAACTTTAACACCAATTACAATTTTGAAATTTTTTTATTATTATTCTCTACTTTATATCTTTATTGAAGTAGATGTGGGGCACAATAAGAATGAAAAAATATTTCAACTATTTGAATAAGAGCCCTCAGCTTAATTTTCAATGTTTAATAGTTCATTCTATATCTAAAATGTCATAATTTAAAGTCATATATGTAATAATAATTTTGGTGCTAATATATTTTTGTTATGAAAATCTCACAGAGACAATCCACATAACATTGGAATATACATAAAATCTGATTTTTAACAGGTGTAAGGACCCCAGATGTAACCTTTATAGTGATGGTTCTTAATTCTCTCAGACCCCAATACCAATAGCAAATGTTTTGTAATTGATATATCCAACATAAATAATTTCCTCCAAGCAATATATATACAGGAGAAATAAAAAGACAGTCATTCATAATAAAATATTATTTATTTTAATATGAAAGTGTTTGGGCACAACTACAGAAGAAGACTTGATTAAGTAATTAGATGCTCTTATACATAGAATTTCTGTGAATGCAATAGCTACATAGCAAAAAAAAATAGCTACATAGCTAGGAATGTTGTATTAGTCACTCAAATGCTACGATATTGTGAATAATTCCTTATGAAGTTATGAACAAAGCAAAGTACAATTTCCTATCAATTACACAGGAGTTGCATTCCTAGAAAAAACCTGTGAATATTAAAATCATGCAAAAATATGTTGTATACATGTAAAATTTTGTTTACAAGTAAACATATATGCATGTGCATGTTTTTACCTGTGTATGTCTGGTGGACATGGTAAAGCCACTTTGGGCATGGGACATTTCTTTCTTGTTCAGGACTTCTGGCATCCCTAATCCTATCTCAGCAAATGTAGCAGAGCATTGTCACTACCTAAACACCACCATAAATTTTGGCAACATCTCTTAGCCAACACTGTTGCCTCCCACTGAAGAATTGCTTTATAATTACCATATGACCTTGAGTTAAATAAGCCTTGCTAGCAATATCTAAGGAGAAGTTGTGTGCAATTTCATATAATATGGTAAAATCAGAAGGAGGCAGGAACCTCTTCTTTGCATTAACTGTTTGCTGTAATGCTTCTATGCATTACTTCTAGCTCAGTAACATATGGTCAGGCGGGATATTGAATTAGGAGAGATAAAGACCTGTGTATGTGATCAATAGACTAAACAATAAAGAGCCCTGGGAAATGAAATGGAGAAAGCTTTAGGAAAAAGACGATAAAAATAGAAATAACTCTTGGACACTGAGACAGAAACCTTGAGGTGGGGTGATAATACAGTTAAAGTATTTATCAAAATTGTGCTATGTTTGGAGTTTAGAAAATACTTAGAAACTATTAGTTTAAAGAGAGGTTGGTAAAATTATTGGTCAAAAGATAGTTTTTATTAGATTATATTTGTGTATTTTACTTTGTTGGTCTTGATCATTTTTTTGAAAGATTACAGTTTTTTCCTACTGCATGCTTGCTTGGATCAACCTCGGTCAGTGCCTACTGGCAGCCATTGTTCATTACAAGGAAAATCTTCCTCTACTTTACAGTCAGGGTGCCAGCTGGTGGGAAGTACCCAGGAAACTGCGATATGCCCTGAAGCAAATATACCTGTCTTTATGATTTTTACTTATTTGGACGTTTTTGAGGTTACCAGAGTCTGATGAATAAAGTGAATGAGAACTGATTAATTATGAAGGAGAGCAAAGGGCAGAAAATAAAATAATGAAGTTACTGAAGTGTGGATGGCATGATGAAACTTCCATTCCACAGAATTAAATGAGAGAAGTCACACTCTCTTGGCTAATAAAAGGAAAATAAGTTTTTTGCCTTTGGGAATATATATCCTTGGAAGAATGCTTCAGATCTTTAATGTATCAAGTGCTTGATGGATTTGTAGTCTCTTTTTAAATCATGCATTGGTTTAGAATTTTAGAGCTTTGACTTACATCAGACTTATTTAAACTCTGACACTGTAAAATTCATCAGCTTGGTTTATTACTTTTGTGCCTTGTCTAATATTTACTAAGCAACTTCAGTGCAAAAAATCCTTGTGTCTAATCTCTATACTGCCAGGTTTCCTCCATATGTTTACAATATGCCCTTTATTTTCTGTACATAAAAATACCACAGAATCAGGGCTCTCATGAGATTTTATCTAATAATTCCTTACTGCTAAAATGGAGACATATTCAAATAACTTTTAACTGGATTTAAACAGAAATTTTGCTATATTTTTTCATTTGACTTGTTGAAAAGTATGTCATGCACTCTTTTATAGGGTAAAATAGTTGTGAACAGTTAGTAAATCAATAATCTTATTGAAAATATTTTAAAATTTTAATTATATTTTTAGCTCTTTTAAGTAATTTATATAATGTATCTTTTATGTAACCATGATGTATTATCATTTTTCCTATAGGGAACAAATGGCCAAAGAAATGTCAGAGTTTTTGAATAGGTTAGTGTAGTGTAATTTGGGGAATAAATGGACACTTCAGAATCATGTTTTTAAGTTACTTTTAATTATTTGGACCAGAACCTGTTAGATGAATAGCCTCCTTTTTCCATGTAAATTTTTTTGTGGGAGAAATGTCATTCGCCTCACCCTACTCAAACATAGAAAACAGCATAAAGGATGTTCCTCTGAATCAGTGCTTCTCAGAAGTCAGGTTCCATTGGCATTTTGGATAGGACAGTTCTTTGGTGGTGGTACTGTGCTGCTTATCACTGGCCCCCATCAACTCAGTCTCAGAAGGGGGACCCTTCCCTCACTGTGTCAAAATGAAACTTCTCCTGGGTTTGGTGCTTCTCCCCTCCCCCTTTCGGGAACCACTATGCCTAGTTAAGGAAAAGGAGAGGCCTGGTAGAGGAAGGGTGTGGCTCCTGAGGAGTTCTGCACCTCACTGCATGGTTTGAAAAATGCAGGTGAAAAATTTGAGCCACCAAAGAACATAACTTCCCAGCAGGATCTGGTCCATTACCTTTTTAAATGGTATGAATCAATATTTTAATTATCAGTTTAAAAGTTACAAAGTTAATTAGAAGTATTGAATTAATATATATTTTAAGTCAATTTTGCTACTACCTTACTGTATTGTTCAAATAATTACTTTTATAATTAGTTTAAATCAGTAAATTAACACCTTTTACTATTTTAATAACTCCAGAGATGGAAATAAAAAACATTTAAATGTGATTGAAATGATGATTGCACAACTATGTGATTATACCAAATACCATTGATTGTATACTTTGGATGAATTGTATGCTTTATTAATATGTATCAATAAAATTGATTTGTTTAAAAATTAAAAAAATGAACAAGGCAGTGTGAGTCAGGGCCAGTCAGCATCCTGCCTTGCACCCACCCCACTCCTGGTGTCAGCAGTGATCACTGGGGAGGTGAACTTCTGTACCCCATTAGCACTAAGAATGAATGAATGAAGTGGTGCAAGATGGAGTATTCAACAATCTTCACCCACCCTCTGGTGCCATTGGACCCCATGGGAAGCTAAGACTTCCCCCCACGTAGCATCAATACGTGGGATGAGATAACAGGAAGGGGCTGATTGGCATTCTACTTTTGACCCGTCATTCTCTCTGTGTGAGTGGGGCCCAGTGGAGACAAGGTTCTGCCCCCACCTAGCATAAATGGCAGAACAAGGTGTCGCAAAGTGGGAAGCTTCTGCTTTCACCCTGTAGCATCAGAGCAGTGTGAGTTGGCCTTCTGCTTTCCCTCTTGTGGGGGCAGCAGGGTTCATAAGGAGCAGCTGATTTTATACTCCCCACTGAGAGGCAGTGAGGTGGTGTAAACCAGTGCTCCAATTTTGCCGGGAAGGTATCAGTGAGGATGAGGGGGGGGGGGAAACATTTAAATGCATTGCATTCATATACTTCACAGGATGCAGAATATGCTTTCTAGCAAGTGTGTTTTGTTTGAGGCAAGATGTATAAAAAGTTAGTGATATTAAAACTATTTTAAGGAATAATTTGAATTCGGTATTTTTAGTATTTAAAGTATCAAAACACATCTAATGTATATTCTGACAATCTATAAAACTGTATATTATATAATTTCCAAAGAAAATAAACAAAGTTAATTTTTAGCTGCTCTTATATCAGAAATGCTAGGAAAAAAAAAAGAATTTTCTGCTAGTTAATTGAATGATGGTTTAGGGATGCAGAAAAGAAAGAATATGTGAATAAATGTTGAAAGCATATGTATTGCTAATATGGCTAGCCCTTTTTGAGCAAAGCAATTAAGACCAAAAAACTGCATGGGAAATTGACAGCTTTTGAAAAGCATAGATTGTGCAATAAACCTAAGATTTTAACCATAAAAATGGAGGAAGGAATAATGATCACACATTATTCCTTAACCAGTCTCACATGTGACTAGTAATCATCAATTTTTACATATATAGGGTAAAATATGCTGTTTTTTAAGAGTCAAAAATGACAGGATAAATAGTCCTTTCTAAAAGTTCCCTATTTATTTCATTGTTAGGCTTAATAAAAAGGAATGGTTTTCTTTACTTCAGGAAGAAGGTTATACATTTTGAAATAGCATTTTTCAGTAACATTAGTCTCATTAAATGTCTGTCTTGACTGTCAGGATTACTATTTTATTTCAGAATATAAAATATTAGGAAATATACGTATAAATAAGCTCATATTATGATATTATACATTGACCTTCCCCCCTCCCCCCCTTTTTTTTTTTTTAAGACTATTTATTTCTCTCCCCTAACCCTCCCACCCCGGTTGTCTGTTCTCTGTGTCTTTTTTGCTGCGTCGTCTTTGTCTGCTTCTGTTATTGTCAGTGGCATGGGAATCTGTTTCTTTTTGTTGTGTCATCTTGTGTCAGCTCTTGTGTGTGCGGCGTCATTCCTGGGCAGGCTGCACTTTCTTTCGCGCTGGGCGGCTCTCCTTTCAGGGCACACTCCTTGCACGTGGGGCTCCCCTATGCAGGGACACCCCTGAGTGGCAGGGCACTCCTTGCGCGCATCAGCACTGCACACGGGCCAGCTCCACATGGGTCAAGGAGGCCCAGGGTTTGAACTGCGGACCTCCCATGTGGTAGACGGACGCCCTAACCACTGGGCCAAGTCTGCCGCCAAACCATCCCTTTTTAAGAGGAAATACTTTCTAACAAGTAGGTGATACAGGAGAATTTTCATGTGTAATAACTGAAAGCAATATTTTAGTTCCCTAATATTTGGTTCTTTTAGTATTTGTGCTGCAGCTTTTTCATGCCTTGAAATGTGATGTTTAAATTCTTCCTTTGTTACTTTGGACCAAAAAATCAACTTGTAGCTTATTTTATCTGCTATGTGCAAGTGTAATCTTTTCTGAAAAGTAACATTCAATATTACAGAAAAGAAATTATTTCCATATTTGCTGAATACTGATTTTAAATTATATTTACAAAAACACCTTAAGCCCCAAACAGCACTTTTATGAAATAGTTGAATTTATACTATTTGTTGAGTGCTGTAGAGTTGTTTCTCATCTTTCCCCACATACCTGTTGCTACTAAATGGGGAACATTTGTGCCCTTTTCTGCTGCATGACCTTAAACCTTTCCTGGTAATTTTCTGTCACAGTATGGTTACTAAATGTGAGGATATAGTTTTATCTGCTTTTAGAACTTTTCTCTAAGTGTTCTTTAATAGTGAAGCCAAAGAGTCACAGGAATTTTCTAGCTCTTTTAACCTATCTTTAATGACTCCAATGCAGTGATTCACAGTTTAGCCACTCACCTTCGGACCCTGTCAATATCCAGATGCCCAAGGAGATTCTTAGCCAGTTGGTATGGATGAAACTTGGCAATGGGCTTCTCAGGTGGTTATGCTTTGCAGCCAGTTAGCTCACAAACAAATCATTAATGTGCTTCTAATAATATTTTGAGCACTTTGGGGATTTCTTTTTTTGATTTTGAGAAGTATCCTCAAAATTATTTTTTAACTTCAGATGTTCATATATATAATGAGTAAGGACATTTAAACTGAAGTCTGGAAGAAGTCCATGATACTAGCATATTAGAATCAAAAGTTCTCATTTAAAACCTCAATATAGCTGTTAAATGACATGCTGGGAAATTTTAGTGTACACCTGGCCATTTTTTAGTACATAATTTTTAAGTCTTCTGTCAAGGATACAAAAATATTTAGACATTTTTCTAGTAATTGTTTCTAGTTCTCAATTTATGCTTACTTTCTTGCCTCTGTAGTCAGTGTTTCATTTGTGTTTCTAGTTTAAATATGCAAAAATATTTAATAATTGCAGAGGTCCTGCTGTACAAGCCACCAAAGCAGCTGCTGGTACCAAGAAACACGACCTTAGTAAATGGAAATATGCAGAGCTACGTGATACCATCAATACTTCTTGTGGTAAGTGTATGAAAAGGATTAAAAATGGGAAGGCTCAATAGCTGATGGGCAATAAAGTAGATACCTACATTGGGTTGGGGAGTGGTTCTTATTTTGTAGTATAAATTAGCTTTAAGTCAGTCTCTTGAAATGAGGATAAGTTTATTCACAAAGCTAAAAGAAAAACATGCGTATTAAATGTATTTTGTTTATCTCTTCTTGCCTGGGTCAGAGAGGAAGAGCAAAGACAAATTATGATTTGGGTTTGGGATATCAATAACTGGCCCTTCTAACTGTTATTCATAACAGTTAACTGCCTGCCTTTCTGATATTTTTGACCCATGAGTGCCAAGTAACATATGCAATAGCAAACCTTTCTTTCTGAAGCTATTTTTTTTCCTACAGAACAATAAGAGTGAAATACTGTGCCCAGAAGATCCCACATAGTTCTTTTCTTGTTTAAATCATAGTGTTTGAATTCAATAAACTATTACTAGGAACTAGAGTTGTATACTTGTACAGAATCCCTCAGTACATTCTTTGCCTCCTCACAGTGTGTATCTACTTTAATTACAAATGTGGGAAAAAAATGTTTTGCATGTAGATCTAGCTGTATTTGAGTAGAGTGATTTTTTTATTCTGTTGCCAAGGCCTTGTGGCCTTGGACAAGTCACTTAATCTCTGATTGAATTTCCTCATCCGTGAAAGACCTATTTAGGCCAGTGTCCTTGTGAGGAACAAATTGTATAAGATAGTAATAATGTATTAGAAAATACTGTGTGTATATAAAATGTAATATTATCAGAAAATGTTTATCCTTATCAACAATTAGCTTACTTTTGATTTTGTAGTAGTAATTTAAAAGTGAAAATGTCTATGCCACAGGATTATTATGTTAGATCATTAAATTACATTGTTGACTTTTATTTTATTTTTTTGCTTTTTCTATGTAATTGGTAGATATTGAGCTCCTGGCAGCTTGCAGAGAAGAATTTCATAGGCGACTAAAAGTGTATCATGCTTGGAAATCTAAGAACAAGAAGAGAAATACAGAAACAGAGCAACGTGCTCCAAAATCTGTTACTGACTATGGTAAAAACAAATCTGTACTTTTGAATGCTCCAAAGAATATGTATATAAATTCATGTAATTTAGTAAGATGTCCAATATAAATTTTCTTTTACTGTGAAATTGTGAGTCATTGAACCCTAACTGCCATGGTAGCCTATATTTCTTAAGCTTGTTTCTACTGAATATGTCCCTAAAATCATATGTTTGGAAATTTATTTGTTGAATTTATTTGTTAAATAGCTAGACATAAGGATAAGGATGTTCTTGTCTATAAAGGGGTTGTGCAGTACTCAGGTAAATACATATTTCTTTATCATAAACACATACATACTTAATATATTTATAAAGGTTTCATGTAAAAATATAAAGATTATGAATCTTTTAATTTACAATATGAAATGAGTTTTACATATGAAAATGAGTATTTTCATATTTTCCAAAAGAGATCTTGTTTTAAAATTTTTTCTTATCAGTTTTTAAGGGTATTTCCCTATATACCCAAATATTGTTATCCTTTTTTTTAAGGTAGGCATAAATATCTTCCTATTCCTCCCAGAATAGGGTTGTAAACTGGAAGAAGAAAGAAATAAGTTCATGTTTCCTCTGTTAAAATTTTAATTCCAGTGTTTGCTGCAAATATGATTTTACAATAATGTGAAAATATAAGAGTGAAAAAGATGACATTGACTCAGACCAGAGGTTTGCCTAGGTTAGGATTTGATTTTTTGACTAGGAATCTAAAAATGGATTTTTGTTACTTTGTAATGCAAAAAGCAAAGTGATACATTGGAAATTGGAAAACAGAGCAGCAGGTTAGACATACCCTAGTAGAAGCATGTACTAGCTTTAACATTAACTGAGAATGGCTTGATATGTAAGTTGTCATTTCAGTCTTTTAAATTGTAATTGTAATTTCATTTATTCAACTTGCTAATTTTAAACTGGCAAAATTTGTTAACTTAATTCTGGCTAATGCCATGATAATAGCAGATTTAATGCCTTCTTTCTTTTAAGGGGTATATTCTTAGCACTTGACAGTGTGGTTTAGCCAGGGCATGACCCAAGTTGATTTAGAAAATGAACTCTCTGGTATTTTTTGTTTCTCTCACCACCATCTAAGTAAATAAAAGCTATGTTTGAATAGAATGAATTAAATAGTGGAATGTCAATGTTTCTTAGTTGTTGAAAAGAGTAGATTGAGTGAGGAAAACATTGTAATTAGTAAGAGAGATTTTAATGCTAGTGATTGCTCAGTGGATCTCGTCATTCAGAATATAACAATATGGAAGGGCAATGAGAAATGGTAAGTTGGAAGGCCCTCCAAACATGGATTTTCTTGTCACTACCACTCTCTCTCCAAATAAAATTTTGTATCTATGAATTGAAGATGACAGGATTATTCCCTTACCTATTGATTATCTGTGTACCAAGTTTCTAAACATAGATTGTTTTGTGAAAAAGGGCAATTGGCTGTTATTCCCTTTAAAAAGTAATGTTTAATCACAACCTAGCTGGCAGATTTTTGATATGTTATATTTAAAAATTTGTCCATCTGAGATCCACTTCTTAAAACAAAAAGCAATTTATGCTGTTATATTTGGTACGTAAATTCTGAATAAGTACACAAAGATGTCTTGTATTTTTAAAATAAACTTTGATACCATACTCATCTAGCTTCTCCCAAAAAGGAACAATGATACATGGCTCCCCTTGCTGGTTCATGTATTGTTTCCTTTCATAGTGTACTCTTTGGAAGAATAAAAGATTCGGAAAATTTCCTGACAGCCCCATCCAGGTATATAAAAAAATTTAGGAATTTTATGTGGACACAATCTACATATATTTATATATAATCCACATATATTTAGCTTTCAGAGCATTTGATTATGAGTCATATTGAGAATGAAATATAACTTCTCCTCTGAAAAGTCCTTATATTATTTCTCTTTATTTTTTCTCATATAAAATTCGTTCTGACAAAGGAGTATAACTAAAGGAAATGTAAAAGGCACCAAGATGCTTAAAAGATCAGTTGATAAAATTCTATACTTATTAGGGAGCTAATATCTAAAAGAAACTGTTGTTTAGTCTAATATTTAGAAGGCCGAATTCATTATCTTTGACAATTTAAAGTGATGAAAACTTATGATTAACAAAAATATAATTTGTTATTGTATAATTCCCAAAATAAAAATGGCATGTTTAGGATTTAGACATTTGAAGAAACTAAAGCATACTGAGTATAAAAAATTAGCAATGCTTTTTTTCCTTCTAAAGAATATCATTTTCTGCTGACATGGAAGTTACTCTTTTTTAATCATACGAAAATTCTAGTAATTCTTAAAAGTACTATGTCAGTTATTAAGTCAGCCATGTTGGGTTTTTGTTTTGAATATCACTGTGTCCCAAAATTCTAAATGAAATATAAGATTTTGATCCTATTCATATGTGCATCAAACAGAATTTCCTAAAATATGATGAGCCAAATAGCTTTTTTAAAAAAGTCAGAAAGCAATACCTACTTGTAGATAATTCTGAGACTCTTTGGCTTATAGATTGGGAATCTACTTGTTAGGTAACATCACAATTTATAGGAAGGCTTTATAAATTAGAAGAATGTACTCATTTAACAGTTTTGACATTTTTTATCTTTTCATCAACATAAAATATTTGTTCACAGATTTTGCACCATTTTTGAACAATTCACGTAAGTCAAAGGGTGGTAACTCATGAGCTAACTGGAAGATGGGTTAAAAATACTTTATAAAGTACTAACTTCTATTAAACATTATTTTGCTACAATTTTAAGTGGAATTATAGAATATTGGTGTTGGTTCATCTGTATTAGAATATATTTGATATGATGCTTTTATTGGATCACATTAAAACTCTCCCAAATATTTATATATACAAAACAAAATCTAATTTAATATTGTTTTGTCAAATTACTTTCTTTTTAAAAAATGGCATTTAACTGTGAGTATACATCATTCTTCTTATTGTAGCAAAATTTTCTTAATATAGCAGCTGATCTTTTTAGAATAAAAACTAACTTTAGGTGCTGGTTTCAAATACTGTATTTTCAAACACTGATAGTGTATGTATTTCTCTTCAAAGAGATTTGAGTTTTGTATGTTAATGTGCACAGAGTTAATATGTTACCCCCTAATGGGAAGAGGAGATTATTCTATTATTTTATAGCTTCCTAGAATGCTTCCTAGAATTCTTTGGTAATTTAGAAACTTTGAGTCACCTAAGTGTAGAGTAAATTTCTTCTACAGTCAGCTGAGCATTAATGATTTGGATATAGTGCTGTATTCATTTGCTAACTGCTACGACCTGATTTTTTAAGTGCTTGTAATTTATAGTACTACATTCAAAACTTATCTCAGAAAGACAACTCATTTGGGTGCAAAAGAAACACTGTTTAGAAGATAAGATTCAAGGTTTTAACTCTGTCTTTGTACTTTTCCGGGAAGATAATTGTTTCCCCAACAAAATTTCACTTCTTACATTAGAATAAAAGCTATCAAAGACTTTCTATTTGACTTCTTAATATATTTAATTTACTGGAAGCTGTTATTTTCTATGTACTTTTAAGTCATAGAAGAAAAAATTAGGCTAATGGGTGATCCTCAGTATCATATAAGTTTCCTGTTGACTTGACCGTAAATTCCAATTACATACTTACTATGGAAAAAAGATGTTTTTGTTTTGTTTTGTTTTGTTTACCCTTTTGAACTTAGTTTTGAGTTAGCATATTTTTTATATCTTAGCAAAGTAGGTAATATTTAAAAGTTGTAATAGAAACACTTAATTGTAAGTTGCTTTGAGGGAACAGGAATAAAAGGATAAACAAACATCTCTACTAATATGCTAAAGGTAATGGGACTTTTTAAAGTCACTAACAAAACTGGGCTTCTGTTTCATTCTGTCTTGGGCATATATAGCTCTGCTAAATCACTCTTTGCTTTTTCTAGTTCGCAAGAAATCAATTCAACAGCTATAAAGATTTTGCTATCTCTTGATATAAAAAGCAGAACAAGAGTACTTTCATCCTTTCCATATTTGGAAATTCTTACAGGAGCCATGTGGCTGTTCTTGCCTTACATGTCATATATATTATATAATTTTTAATTGGCACACTTAGCTTTTCACAGTGAGCTTCTTAATTGAGCTGCAGTAAACGGTTGGTCCACTTTCAAAGTTGTGAGTTATAAAGCATATTAAACAGGCTTATTAAAATATACTGCTAAAAGATGTAAAGTCATTGCCTCAGGGAAATATTTGCAGATATTTTGCAGATAAAAACCCAGCTGTTCAGTACTGAAAATTGGAAAAATATTGACATAAGTGCAATGCCCAGTGTTAGGCAAAAAGCAAGGATTTTTCTTTTCTATTGGTGAAGAGAACCAAATACATACTTTATACCTATTTCAATGGATCTTATTCCAAGAAAAATTTGATTTCAGAGTAAGTAAATATATTTGAGGGAAGAAAGTTCATACTTACTGTTTCGAATTTTTTCCATTAAGTTTGTTTCCTTAAATTTACTGAAATATCTGTGTTATTTTGGCTGTTTTCAATCCCAAAATTAATTGGTAAGAGAAAAAAATTTTGCATCTTATGCTTTTATGTGGAAATTGTGTTTAAATTGACAAAATATTTGTATCCTTCATATTTGTGAAATTACTGTTCATTTTTTTAATCATGAATAGTCTAGTAAAAATTATTTGAAGGAAAAACATAAGTCTAGTAAATGGTCCTGGTTTGCTTTCTTGCTGTTTACGTTTATTTTAAGTTAACTGATTTAGTAATTTGTGGGAATTTGCTAGAGATTTGTTGTTGCAGTGTGTGTGTATTTGCAATGCCAGGGAACATCTTCAGGGAAAGAAAATCCTAAGAAATCACACTCTCAAGTGTATTCATTTATTTATGTCTTGTTTTAAATTTATTGCCAGGAACTTCCCTTCTCTTCCTCCCCTTCCTCCTCTTTTTTTGACATTTTCTTGCATTTCAGGATTAAAGTCTGTTTTCTTTATCCCCTGGGCTGCTGGTGTAACTTTGCTTGTTCTGTATAATAGCTCAGCAGAACCCAGTGGCTCAGCTTCCTGCCAGGCAGCAGGAGATTGAAATGAACCGACAGCAGCGCTTCTTCCGCATTCCATTCATACGTCCTGCAGACCAGTACAAAGACCCGCAGAATAAGAAAAAAGGCTGGTGGTATGCCCATTTTGATGGACCATGGATTGCCCGGCAAATGGAACTCCATCCTGACAAGCCACCCATCCTTCTTGTGGCTGGTGTGTATGATTCACATGAAAAAAAAAATTATAAAACAAAGTAAATGAAAGGATTATAAACCTTCTGAATATAAACGTTCTAATATAAATGTAATAATTCATTAAATTCAGGGTCGAGGGCATGGAGTTTTGCAGTTAAATCATGTTTCCAGTTAATTGAGAATGAACTGATTTATAATGTGAAATTGCCTGGATTAATTATGTCCTCAGAGAGCACATGGAAACTTATTCTATGTCTTGAGAACCTTTTCATTGTGTTTAATTGTATCAGTTGATTTGTAATGGCTTGAGGAAATGTAGCATTTTTATCAACCTTGATTTCTTGTTTAACTGTAGTGTTAGGTTTCAAAAGTGTGCTTGGTGGGGGACAAATTTAAGATTATATATTAAGTAGATTTAAGACTGGGAGGAAATAAAATCTTAAAACTTAGAAACTAAGAGCATCTTAAACTTATGAGAATTGATAAGTAGTTTAAGTGTAAAGTTATTGGATATGGTTCTGAAAAGTGATATGGTAATTTTCTGCTTTCTCATGTGTAGGTAAGGATGACATGGAGATGTGTGAGCTGAACCTGGAAGAGACAGGCCTAACTCGAAAGCGTGGTGCTGAGATTTTGCCAAGACAGTTTGAAGAAATTTGGGAACGCTGTGGAGGCATCCAGTACCTACAGAAAGCAATTGAGAGCAGACAGGCTAGGCCCACATATGCAACTGCCATGCTACAGAATCTGTTAAAGTAAACATTGCATGCTAACAAGATAGCTGGGAGCCCTTCTATGGTACTAGGGTGTGTGCCCCAGAGATTTAACCATTCCGTGATCATGCTAGAGTTACTTATTCAAAGTGAACAGGTGTTATTAATTATGTTTTTTTTGTTAATTTAAGGTTAATTATGGTAGTGAATTTGGGACCTAAAAATTATTTTCTTGTATCCAGCTTTAAACCTGTCATTAGGTTAACACTTGGACAGATTCTGACATTTCTCATCCTTTGCCAACAAATTACCTTAAGTGCATACTAATTGTTCTCTAGAAAAGAGAATTTTTAGAAAAAATTCAGAATACTTGCTTTTTAAGGATGGTTCAGGAGCATATAACTGGAATAATCACACCTTAACTTAAATTTCTTACAAGAATTAAGGCACTTAAAATGACCAGGACACTGATGTTTTGGTCTGCAATGCTGTATATTTTCTTTACTTGATTTTCAGAAATTAATGGAAATTTTCCCTAAAAGTGGAAACTTTGATCTCTCTCCTTCTTTATAGTATGTTTTCATTTCAATGAAGTAATTCTCCCTAAGTTCTAGAATTCTTGAAAGAGCATTAATTAATTTGATGTATTATGCCTTAATACTTATAGTATAACTGCCCAGATGTGTTTTTCTTGTATAGCACATTGGGAGTTCTAAGAATGTTCTTTTTATATTACATGAACAAATAAAAGAAATTCAGATAATTTAAATACTTGGAAGTTTAGAAATAACTTTCATTTCATTTAGAAAAGGAAATAGGTTTTAGGGGCACTGTGGCTTAACTGGACTGAATTTAAATGTTTTCAACTTCATCTCAGTTCCAATTTTTGTGTCAGAATCTTGTCCAAGTTGTTTCATATGATTTAAGCTAGTATTCTGCTTCAAATGTCCTTTTTTTTCGGTAATTCCTACTGTCTTTTTTTGGCCTTTGAGATTTTGATAACTGTAGAGTTGTTTTATAAGCTTTGTAATTCAAAAGTCCCTGTACTTAGTAATTGCTTATTTCACATACTTGATACTTTTTTTAAAAAGTTTTCTTTGTGTGCTGTTAATTTTGATCAAATGTTAGTAGTTTCTAGCCTAATATTTATGACTTTCATAATAGGAATTTGGAGACAAAAATATATTAAGGAATAGTGTTGGCATAATCCTAAGAAGTCTTGTTTGTATCTTAGAATAAAATTAGAAAATAAAATATTCTCTGCACCTTTTTTCCCTGATTTTTAAAGATACTAACCTTTGAAATGAAGGCCCAGTGATTTTTTTTTTTTTTCCTAGAAAGGATATTTCAGTTAGGAAAATGGTTCCCAACTGATTAGATTATGTTTGTGGGCCACAGATACTGTTTCAGAATGGCCTCTCATGTGTCTCAGTACAGAAATATTTATTTATTATGATACTGTGCAAATGATTGTTTTCTGTTAAAGAAAGGAAATGGTCCTGTCTGTGCTCTTAATTGAGAATGTGAATGTGATTATCTTTGAAGTCTGTGTTACTGCCTAGATTCACCCACCATTCTGGCTGTTTGATCCTGTGATTGATGATAGAAGGTCTAGTTACTGAAATAAACAACTTCTCTCTTTTTCTCATCTCTTGCCTTTAATTGGTATTTTTATTCTTATAGGATAATGAATAATAAACTTTGTTTCTTAAACTAGTATTGAGGAAGTGCTTGAAGAAAATTTAGTACCCAAATTAATTTTTTTCTTTTTTTGTTTTTTGGTACGGGGGGCTGAGGATTGAACCTGGGGCCTCTTATATGGGAAACCAGTCTAAACCAACTGAGCCACATTGGCTTCCTGATTTGGGTTTTCTGTTTGCTTTGCTTGTTGTTTGTTTTTGTTTTTTTTTCAGGAGACACCAGGAACCCAACCTGGGCCTTCCATATAGGAGATGGGTGCTCAACTGCTTGAGCTACATTTGCTCCCCCCAAATTGATTTTTAATGACTTGTCCCTTTAGTGGTATTTTCAGAAATGGTCTACATATATCTCCTAGATAAAATAATTGACACTAATGAAAAACTAATCCAAAAGGTTAAAATTATTGCATTCAGAGAGCTTAATATTTTGAAGAACTTAGTAGAAATATATATATCACAGCAAACATTGTTTTAAGTGTTTAGATTTTTATTTTAATAATTAATAAAATTATAGTTAATCCATTTTGTTTCTAATTATGTCATATAGCTGTCCTAGAATTTACCTACTTAAAGTAATCTCCTGAGGTAATTTTGACTTCAAGGAGAACTGCCCTAATTCAGATATATTTTCAGTAACCTACATAAAATAGATGCATATACATACAGAGGACCATTTTCTGGAGAAACCTAGGACCACATTATCCTTTAAGAGACACAACATTCTCAAAGTGTTGATGCAGCTGCTTTACTATGTTCACAATTAAACACATAAAAGCTAGGTGTAAACTGTAGGAATCAAAAGCAAGTTAATTCATATTTTCATCAGTCATGTTAAGACTTAAAATTAGAAGCTTAAGCCAATATACTGTATGTTAAGAATTAATCTACTCTTAAATGCTTGTCTTGCTCAATGCCAGTTCCTTAGTTTATAGTTTTGTAATGGTGAGTACATATAATATATTAAAAAGAAAAGGACAAAATGTTTTTATATTCAACTCAATTATAAATGTAATTCCTAATTCCATTAACAGATTTGAGGTATGTATTATGAGCTGTGGGTGTGCATTGAGAGAACAAAGTTTCTCTAATACACATATGTCAAGAAAACACTGAGTTTTCTTAGTTGTAAAGTTGGGGTGGTAACACCTTCTAAGAGATTATGTGAAGATGAAATAAAAGAATGCACATAGAAGCATAAGCCTACACAGAGGACATTCTATTGTTAAATTCTGCTTCTTATCATGCCTTTTTGTAAGTCATTCTTTCCAGAACAGACTGAAACGCTTTTGTTTTGCACGCAACCAAGAAGAGATTATCTAAGTGGAAAATAAGTGGTGTTCGTAAAACCTTATATAGAGAATAGAAAACCACAGGCAAGAATAAAAATGAGGATTTATTGTTTGTAGAACTTCATTAATTGGATCTTTCTTTAAAGATATTTTCATTCACAGGTTATTGCTATGGTTCTCAGGGGATCCAAATATTTAGGTTTTGGTTTTTGTACTTACAGTATGTTGACAGTACTTAGATAAACAGAATAAATATTTATTGACTAAAGCATTTAGTTAATTGATATGGTGCTAGTGGTAGATCTACCTCTTTTTATGAATGAGGAAAGAGATGATCCAGCAAAGTCAAGTAATTTAGTTTTAAGCCTTGAAAGACCTATAAATGCCTTTGTTCCAAACATATCATGTGGAGCAAAAAGAAACAAAATAAGCAAACTTTTGTAGCCCCTGAAGGATTAACAAAGGGTTGCTCCTCTGTCCTTTCACACCTTCAGAAGTTAGGTTTTTTTCTCTATTTATGATTTACCAGAAGTAGTAACTACTGAGATTGTTAATTACAGCCAGAAGAAAAACTGACAAGGGAGGGCAGGGATATCTAAAATGAGAATAAGCACAAGTCAGGGGGAGCACAAGTCTGTGAGCAGTTGCTCACAGAAAGAGAGCAGTGGTGGAAGAGAAAAGGAGGTGTGCAGTTAACATTCTGCAACCCCCCAGGTTGAAATTAATAAATTTTAGGTGACCAAAAGCTCTTACGTCTTTGCTAATTTTTAGAATGAGTAATGTGTGATAAAGAGTAGAATCTATAGTTATTAAAACTTGGATCAAGATAGACCTAATATATAAATTATTAGCATTTAGAAATGTCACTGCCACACTGGAGATAGCCAGCAATAAGTAGATATTCTCTGTACATAAACCTCATGAAAAGGTAAATTGAAGATACTATCAGACTTAGAGCTTGCCCATACCAGAATCAGATTTTTTAATACAATCAAGGTCAATTCAATTCGATGTATTCTTTCATCCTCATCACTAACTTAATATATGAAGTAAGTTTGGTTGTCTCAGGAGTTTTTCCAAAGACAATAAGGAAAAATGAATGCACATTCAAAAGGAGAATTGCTATTCTAATTTGTACCTATGCAGAATCTCACCTTCAAAAAAACCCTTATAGGTTTATTAAGTGGTCCTTTTCCTTTAACCTCCGAAATTCCTCTAGTTGCAATTATTGCTTAATTTTTCCTTCTTTCATTAAAAATGTATACAATACTTTTCCAAATTACTGATGTACTGGAAATACATATAATAAATGTAAATGCTTTCTGTGTTTAAAGTTCTCTTGCATTTGTACTTTTTTTAAAAATTAAATTTTTTTTAAGATAGTTGAATTACATAAATGTTACATGAAAAGTATAGGGGATTCCCTTATACCCCACTTCCCACACCTCACAAATTTTCCCACATTAACAACATCCATCATTAGTGTGGTACATTCATTGCAATTAATGAACACATTTTGGAGTATTGCCACTAAGTGTAGATTAAAGTTTACATTGTAGTTTACATTCTCTCCCACACAATTCTGTCGGTTACGGCAAGATATATAATGGCCTGTATCTGCCATTATTGCAGTGGCATTCAGGATGATTTCCAAGTTAGTAAAATGCCCCTATATTACACCTGTTTTTCCCTCTCCCTGCCATCAGAACCTTCAGTGGCCACAGCTTCCACATCAATGATAAAATTTCTACCATTGGTAGAATCACAATAAGTCTATAGTGGAATACCCGTAAGTCTACTTTAGTTCATTCCCCAGTCCTGAGGGTTCTGGAATGGTGATGCCCACTCCACCTCTAGTTGAGAGGGAGCTTTGATCCCAAACGACTGATGAATGGGACTCTCTTGTTTGAAGTTACAGACTCTTGTTCCTTGGTATGGTGGTTGTCCATCTTCTTCTTGTTAGTTGTCCTGGGTGAATCCAGTGAACTGGTGAGTAGGTGTTGCAACTCAGTTGAGATTCAGGGCCCAGCTGGCACATGGACAGCCCAAAGATTTAAGTATCTTGGATGTGCACTTACCAACAATAGTACTGCTTATAGGTTCAAATAGAAGGGACAGTAGAGCCATGTGTAGGGAAACCACAGCCGACTCCAACTCTGTCACACTAGGGAGCATAAATTCTAAAGTAGGGCCCACTGGCAAGGCACCAAACTCCGGAGCTATCTGCCCTGACTATATAGTGTCTGGATGTCTTCAGAGTCCTCAGGATACATGCATCTTGTGCTTTTAATTACTAAGTTAACACGAATACACAACACAAGTTACAGGGTGCTATAAACAAACAAGTTGTAAATATTGCGTATGTTGGCCATGTCTCAGATGGAAAAAATTGGAGAAGTTTGGGATCCCAAAACTTCTTGCAGTCACCAGTGCTGGAAGCCACATGCTAGGTGGCTACAGGAAAGAAGCAAGGAACTTAAAATTTATGGAATCTTCCTTGAGCTTTGGCCCAAACTCCTATGAGATCTTCATCCAGGTAACTGGCAGGACTGTGTTTGAGCCATGAGTAATCATTTTGCCTAAATTAGAGGCAAACAATATCTTACCTGCCTTTCCCCAGACTCTTAAAAATCTTGTTTGTGATAAGACCAAAAAAGAGTCCTCCTCAATGCTTCAAGTCATTTGGTCTATGCAGCCTACTCCACGCCCCTCATCTGAAACCTGTGGTCCTGGTGGTTCTTTTGAGAGTGGAGGGAGACTGAGGCTCTCAACTCATCAGCTCTTCTCTGGCCGGCCAGAAGATAGGTGGTCCAAAGAGTAAGGCATATGCCCCAAAAGAAGACCTTCCCCACAGGAGATAAGAATATTTACCTACTTCTCTTTACCCACCAAAACCTAGGGGTTGGGCATGTTATGTATATTTGGTAGTGGTAGATTTTTATTTTCTGTCTTGACAGGAATTTTTTCTTGTGCTTTTGGTAAGCCTATTGTGTTTTTCCTCTGGGAAGTTCCAGGGATATGGAGGAGGGTAGGTAATCTCTTGCCTCCATTCTTAGCTCTATGGCATCTTGTCACCATATCCCAACTCAGAGTCCTTGTCACATGTCATATCTTTTTACTTTTGGGGAGGATTGAGGTGGGAATAAGGGCAAAAGCAATACATTTGTGAAACCAGTGCACTTGAATTGTCAAGGGTTAGTCATCAGGGTGGGAAATAAAAGGTCATCGCTACTATTAGGAAAGATTTTATTATTTTTTTATTTTTGAAGATTAAGGTTTAATACTGGTGCTGCCAGGAGTGATTAATATATTGCTATCTTTTGGTGGCATTAAATTCTTCACATTTTAAATCATTTATCTTAATCCATAAAGCAACACCAGAGAATAGCTAATAAAACAGACACATTTTACTATAAACCTATGAATATGGAGCTTATATTTTATTGAAATTAAGTTTCTGTAGCAAATATATTTGATAACATATAACATTTGAAAAGGATATTGTGGGAGGCGGGTAGAGCTCAGTGGTTGAGTAAGTGCTTCCCACATACAAGGTCCTGGGATCAATCCCTAGTACCTCCTAAAAAAACAAAAAAGAAAAGGATATTGGGGAGCAGATGTAGCTCAGTAGTTGAGAACCTGCTTCCTGTGTTATGAGGTCCTGGGTTCATTCTCTGGTACCTCCTAAAAAAAAAAAAAAACCCTGATGGATTCATTTTTCATTATCACATTGAAAATTTGCTCAACTAGAAATTGATGCCAATCTGGGTATACACATGCAGAAGTTAGCGTGATGAGGTTTTCAGTGAAGTTACTAAACAGTAGGAAGACTTAATCCATTTGTTATGGAAAACATGAATTGGTCATATCACATAGTACACATAGTACAAGCTTACTTCTCCCCTCCCCCCAATATAGTGTCCTCCTTTAAATAGTTTTCTTTGCCTGTGCAGTAACACAAAAGCAAGATTTTAAATGCTGTGTATCTGATACCTTGATTGTCTTCTAAGGAACTATTCATAAATTAGTGGCAGCAAAATAACCTACTGTATAGACAGTAATTGCTTATATAAAACTAATGTAATCAAGAACTCAAGATATGTATATATATTCTACAGTCATTGATGTTTTGGAGCATATATGCACTTACCACAGTGTTTACATAGTATATACATTACATACATTTATGTACATTATAACTTAAAAAGAGCTTTGCTTCTGAATATACTGTTCAGTCTCCAAAAGCTATGAGTTGCAATTCCAAATGATCTGAGTAATATTTTAAGGACAACCAGAAGGAAGCCTGATTTACTATCACCATGGTAATTTATTTGTTAAGAAAACATCCAAGAAGGGTCAAAATACGTTTTACTGTGTTTTGGGTTTTAATAATAAGCATCTTTTTCTTCAGAACTCATCAGTCATCAAGTACATATTGAATCTCTCATGTATTTGAAAGATGGTGGGTGCTGGTTCTTCAATGTTGACTGTATACCTAGGTTCCTATTACCAGTGAAGATGCCTGTTTATGTTTTCAGGATGTTGACAAAGTAAGTACAGTATTCTTTGAGAAAGCAAATCATCATTCTTGAGATAGATTAAATGATAATTTGTACATTTTCAAATTTTAATTTCCTTCCCAACCTTGATGATTACATTTTTTATATCCTACAGTCAGTAGTACAGAATTTCTTTTCCTGGTTACCTAGAAAAGAAATAGTTTAACATAAGAACTTGAACTAGCAAGGTCAAAGCAATGGTTCCTTCCAATATTACTTCTGGTGGAACCAGGGAGATTTCTAAGAGAACATGCATGCCCTTTAGGATATCTCCTTGTAAAGGATGAAGCTGCCCCCAAATATTCTTAATTATAACCTACTAGGAATGCATTTTATCAAGCTTATTTAGATTCTCAGTCTGATTCATCTCTTGGGGCAGGGATGACAAAAAATCTGTGAATGAATGTCACCATGTGCCCTTTCAGCAATCATAGAAGACATCATTAATCTATTACAACACTTTTCCTTATTGAACTCAAATGTGTCCTCTTGCATCTCTTTCAACACAACAATCACAACACTAATAATCAGTGACTTATATTTGCCTTTACTGCCATGAATAGATGTTCTTCAAATTTACTTACTGCCGTGAAAAATATCACTTCCTTTCATTCACTACAAAGTTCCTTCATTTGATGTGTACTTCAGGATTTAATGGATGTTTGTTTTGCCCTGGACATCTTGTCAATATCAGATCTTTTCTCATGTCATTTTATAGCCATAGTCTGAACCTTTTTCTGACTTCCCTATTTTGGGGACCTCAGGGACTCAAAATGACACATCTTATTCCCAGTGTGCATTGTTTTACATGAAATTATGATTAGTATTTGGTGTGATTCTCTCCATATCCTTCTTGATTGTATCCTAACTGTGCTAACTCATTTCAAGAGCTAGTTTTGAGGTTATTTCTTTGCATCTAGCACTAGAAATCGCAGGTAACATGGACTTTGGTTGATTATTATCCATGTTTACCAATCAAAGGCAATGTGTAATTTTTGAAACTAGATCATTTTAGGCTAAAATTTTCTACCAAAGTTATATTTTAAAAAACACCCATATAGATTATATTTAGATTGGTTATAGACAAGTTTTCCTTGGCAAAATATATTTCAGGGTACTAAGTTGAGTATTTTACAAGAGATATAGTACTTTGGAAAGAACATTTATCTGAGCATGAACTTTTAGGGTTTCTGAAGTCACTCAATACTCACAAACCATCTTTTTTCATATTTTTCTACATATTTTTGCTTTACCTACTTTTACTTAAAATCAAAAGATATATTTTACAAGAATCTACATAAAATTATTCAGCCTCAAAAATATAAATGATTTGTTGAAATACATTTGAGAAATCACATATTTATATGAAAAGGTAGGACATACTGTAAAATATTTAGATTGATTCTATTTTATTGTTCTGTCTGCACGTTTTAGTTAATGCCAGCCTTCTGTCTCTATCCTTCTTGGACCAGGAAATATAGTTTTTCTTTAAAAAAACTGAATTAAAAAGCCCAGTAAATAAGAAAAGTACTCATACTTATCTCTATTTAAAATAAGAGTTAGGCACAGAAATGTCTTAAGTTTTCTTCAAAATTAGAAATCATTAATTAAAACCAAAATATAAAAGTATAAGTATGATTTTGCCTTGTTAATTTGCATATGCTGGAACTTTTTAGTGCTAGTTTTGTGAGCTTGGTTTTTAGAGTAATCTGGTGGTCTACAAAAGAAAGCAAAAACTTGATATCCTGTTTCCTGGGCTTATCAACACTGCTAGCAATTACTATTAATTACATAATAAGTTATTATAACGTGTGAAAATGGACAATGTATTTTTGCAGGTCTCCTCCCTTAGAATTGGAAGAAATAGGCTTTCTGCAAACCTTCCCTCCCTGAGTTTTGCCTTCCAGTTGGCTTCCTGTTTTTTAGGCACTGGTCTCAAGAGGATTGCATGGAGTTTAAGGAAGAGAGGAGTGATAAATTCATCTTGCAAAAAGTGGAGTTATTTTTCAAGTAAACTTATGAGTTGTGAATGCTGAAGAACAACATCATAGCATTTTGTTCATATAATTTAAAAATAAAATGTATGTAAAACTTTGATGTATGTAATTCCACACTTTTCTATATATTTTTTATATAATTTTTGATAGTCATGTGTGCATATTTTGCACCTTGCTTTTTTCCTCTTTACATTAGAAAATCGGTATACTATTTGGGGGATACCTTCTGATCTATGTTCCTTTACTGGGAAATAGTTCTCTTTCTGCCATCATATTCTTTCCATTACAATTTAGGGGTAAAGGGGACGATAGCCATCACTACAGGAAGGAGGGAATATCCTGTCAATCCTGGTGCTCGGTGAGAAGAAGGCAGAGGAGAGAGACGAAGCTTAAGGAGGTTGAATAGCATTTCTTGTTCTCCCTAACACCACGTAAGGCAGGATTTTCAGTTCCTACATGTCCTGGTTGGGAAATTTGGAGTCTCTGATAATACCAGTGGACAGCAGTCATCTGGAATCAGAATCCAGAGATCACAGTGTGATGGGAATATGGGATTAGGAACTTTCCAAAGGACCTGGTGAGACCAGGAGGAAACCCACCCCATAAACCCAGATACCACTTGGAGAAGAGAAAGGGGGGGGGGCGGATCTTGGAGCTTGATCATGTATTCCAAGAGAACTGAGTTACCTAAAGAGATTGCCTAAAATAGCAATCAGATGACGTTTTAAAAGCTGGATTGGACTAAATCAAACTCTAACCCCTGTCCCGAGCCCCTCCATCCATTAGACAATAGATTCATAGGGAGTTTAAAACAACTATCCTGGTTTAAGAAGTGCCCCCTCCCCCGTTTTTTTGTTGTTTTTACCTCTGAAGTGTAGTGTGGGTAATCCTGTGACCTTGCTGTAGTTATAATAAATACTTCCATGTTATCAAAACCTCATAGATGTCAATTGTACTATCATTTACTTAATCTGATCCCTGTATTTGCAGACAATTTTCATTATAATAATAATGACACTGAGAACATATTAGGCCTTCAAGTTTTTTAAAATGAAAAATGTTTAGATCCGAAGAGGAAAACTCAAATAATTTTTTTAAGATCTAGATTTGCATTTTCTGTTTATGTATAATAATAATTGTGATTAATAAAAGTCAAAATCATTAAGCTCAAAAAGGGACCTTTGCGTCTTTCCAGCGGTAACGACCTCCCCACCAGAACATGCCTCTCGCAAAGGACCTCCTCCATCCCTCTCCAGAAGGAGAAAAGAGGAAACACAAGAAGTGCCTGGTGCAGAGCCCCAATTCCTACTTCATGGGTGTAAAATGCCCAGGATCTATAAAATCACCATGGTCTTTAGCCATGCACAAACAGTAGTTTTGTGTGTGGGTTGCTCCACTGTCCTCTGCCAACCTACAGGAGGAAAAGCAAGGCTTACAAAAGGATGGTCTTTAAGATGGAAGCAGCACTAAAAGCACCCTGAAGGAAGATGAGTGGGATACCATCCCAATAAAAGGGACCTTTGCAAACAAAAATTTTGTTTATTCATGGGAGAACTTTGCCAAGTAAATTCCTAGAGCAAGTGTATCCATGTATAGAACATCTAAGATTGAGGGAAATGAAAAATGTATGGGACGTATTCATAAGTGTAGGAAAAGAATAGAAGGAAAATAAAGGTGAAAATATAATGAATGACAGTGACTTCACAATAAGAATGACAATAAGAATAACTGAGTCAACTGAAGTTGCTTGTTGTGTGTCAATTGACTTGTCTTGCCCTCAATCTCATTTTCCTATCTCTTTCTTAACTTTCAGGTAAAATAACAAAAATGCAGTTGTGTTTACAATTCCTTAGAGGCTGCTGCTTTCAAAGTTACAACATAGAGTGTTCTCAACAGATTTGCTTTAGAGTTCTGGGTTAAGTGCCATGTAGGGAATCTTAGTTATTCCTTAAAAGGCTACCCTTCCTTAATAATTATCAAAGAATGCTACCAATGCTAACAGCTATTGCTACTGAGCAGTTTGCGCTGAGCGGCATCCAATTTATTGCTTACCTAAACCTATGCATGTATTCCTATTATTATTCCGATTATATAGGTAAGAAATTTGAGGCTAAAGGGAAGAAAATGCTTGCTCAAGTTCACACGTGATTAGGGACAGAGCTGGAATTTGAACTTGGGTCTAACTTTAAAACCTCTAATCTTGGCCATTGTCTTACTCTATGGTTGATTGGTTTGTAATTGGTTAGCGATCCTCGTATAAGTAAACAGAGCCACATAAACGATGGTATCTCATGAGAAACTGAAATAACTGATGGGAGGGAGAGCAGGGCTTGCAAATTCAGAAGGCTCCCTCAGAGCACCCATGTGCTCCGCTCTCTTTTCCACTGAGAGTCTGTCTGAGGCAGCTCATGGAGCAGCTGGGGATTGTCCTGGTGTTAATGATAACAGGGTTTAATAATTAAAAAGCAATATTTAACCAGTGAGTTGGCAGAACTGGGGTGGGAGGGGGCGTTCTTTCTCCTCCGTCCTTCCCTTCCTCCCGCCTCTCTCCCGCCTCTCTCCCTCCTTTCCACTTTCTTTGCTCTCTTCCTCTTCTTTTTTATTTTTTTTAAAAAGATTTATTTATTTACTTAATTCCCCCCCCACCCCGGTTGTCTGTTCTCTGTGTCTATTTTGCTGCATCTTGTTTCTTTGTCCCTTCTGTTGTCGTCAGCGGCACGGGAAGTGTGGGCGGCGCCATTCCTGGGCAGGCTGCTCTCTCTTTCACGCTGGGCGGCTCTCCTCACGGGCGCAAGGATGGGGCTCCCCTATGCGGGGGACACCCCTGGGTGGCAGGCACTCCTTGCCCGCATCAGCACTGCACATGGCTCCACATGGGTGGAGGAGATCCGGGGTTTGAACCGCGGATCTCCCATGTCGTAGACGGACGCCCTAACCACTGGGCCAAGTCCGTCGCCTCTCTTCCTCTTGCTTTCCTTTTTCTCTCCTTTCTTCTTCCCTCTCTCCTTTCCATTTTCTCTCCCTTCCTTCCTATTGCCTAGTGGCTAACATGGTGACTTATGGTGAATTGAATTAGTCTTAACAAAGGATCCGTGACCTTGAATTGAAATTAATATTTCTCTTGTGGGCATGTGTTGATATATTTATTAAATAATACACAGAATAGTGTGGACTTAGTAAGGAGTCTGTGGTTTTCACCTGACTGGCAAAGGGGTCCATAGAAGAAAAAAGGTTATGCACCCCTGGTCTAAGGAGCATCAATATTCCTGTATGTCTGGACACCATTCTTTCACTATGACAGCCTAGAATTAAAATGATCTTTCTTACTCAATGAAGAGGCATGTTTAAAATTACAGATTGTACTGGGATCTGAAATAATTGATAGGGCTGATTCAAATAAAAACTGAGTACATATCTGTTCACAACTGCCACATGCAACCTTCTCCTTATAATACCTTTTAGGGGCTGAGTGCATTGACTCTCTCTTCCTTTTCCTTTTTTTTTTTTTTCTTTCTTTGATATTACACAAGTGATACATGAACATATTCTCATTATAAAAAATTTGGCTCCCAGTCTTCTCCACTGTTAAGTGGAGTGATTGTTAAGTGTATCTATCATTCCATACATATGGCAATGCCATATGGTTGAATCTAATATACCGATAAGTACACACTTTATTATTCATTTTTTAAAACATAAACAGGATCTATTTTCTTGCAATTTGCTTTACTCCTTTAATGATATCTCTTGTTTTTTTTCTATGCCAGCTCTGTTAGAGGTGTATTATTGCTTTTAACTGCTACCTTCCATGGTGAAGAATTCACTACAGATTATTTAACTAGTTCCCTATTGATGGGCTGTGAAATGGTTTCATGCTTCAAAGCATCCTAACATTAAAGCGGGCAGAGATTGCAGATGCACAATTCATAGAAGAAATACAAATGACCAATACAACATAGAACATGCTCAATCTAACCATTACTAGGGAAATCCAATTAAAACAATAAGGAGGTATCATTTGTTGCACAAGAGTTTGAAAAAGATCTTCAAGGAAGCAGTGAATATTTTTGTATGTATGTTTTAGTGCACAGGCACAAGTTTTTGTAGGAATAATTGTCTACAAGTAGAGTAGCTGAGGAAATTTAAAAAGGTGATAGAAAGTGATAATTTCTCTTGAAACAAAAAAGGCTTTTCCAATTTACATATCCACCAGAAATGTTTGACTGATCTAATTTTGCCCTATGTTACCCACATTAAATAGAAGCCTTCTGAGGGCACAGTCCACACTGTGGACCTTATTTGGGTATCACAGGACCCAGTAAAGAATTAGGAACTGTAGTATTCCCTGTTTTTCATAAGGCTACCTATAGGCGGTGGACTTGGCCCAGTGGTTAGGGCATCCGTCTACCACATGGGAGGTCTGCGGTTCAAACCCCGGGCCTCCTTGACCCGTGTGCAGCAGCTGGCCCATGTGCAGTGCTGGTGCGAGCAAGGAGTGCCCTGCCACGCAGGGGTGTCCCCCGCATAGGGGAGCCCCACACGCAAGGAGTACACCCCGTAAGGAGAGCCGCCCAGCGTGAAAGCAAGTGCAGCCTGCCCGAGAATGGCGCTGCACACACGGAGAGTTGACACAACAAGATGATGCAACAAAAAGATTACCGTGCCGCTCACAACAATAAAAAAGGGGACAAAGAAGACGCAGCAAATAGACACAGAGAACAGACACCCGAGGTGGGGGGGGAGAGAAATAAATAAATAAATCTTAAAAAAAAAAAATAAGGCTACCTACACCCAAATGTCTGGTTATTTAATAGAAGCCAATTATATCTTGACTCCTTTTCCTTCTTCTAAAGAAATTCTCTTAATTTTTCTGTCTAGAAAGTGGACGATTGATTACATATCATAACACATGTACAAAATGGACTGCTATGCAGTCATTATAAATGATGTTTTAGAAAATATTTAATGACATGGGGAAATGTCCTAAGTATAAATGCTGACTCTAAAACACTAAGACAGTCTGGTTCCATTGCATTACAAAATTCTGTATAAAAATGTACACCAAAAGATAATAGTGAACAATGTGATGAATTGCACATGATCACTTTCTTTCTAATAATTTGCTGTTTTTCAGCTTTCTTATGATAAATGCTACTATATTTGCAAATAAGGAAACAAAAATTTTATGTGTGCATATATATATGTATGTATGTATCTCTCTCTCTCTCTATTCCTCAGTTAAGGTAGGCCATGTGGTATATTGTCCTAAAACAGACATGGGTTATTTTCCTCCCCTACAGGTCTTTAAAAAATACTGTGGAAAGGCTTAGAGCATGGTTTTCAAAATGTGGTCCCTGGACCAGCAGCATCAGCCTTACCTGTGCTGTACCCAAACCTGCTGCATCAGAAACATAATAGAGTGGGGTCTAGCCATGTATTTGGGTGATTCTGATGCTCCTTGGGTTTGAGAACCATGGGTTTAAAGGACCACTGTATGACTTCATTCTAACGATGGGTTTCTTGGAAGTAAAAGTAACGAATTCTTGAGTCTGTAACATTAGTGCACTTGACCCACCTGCACGTGTCTCCGTTGCCCTGGCTGACTTCACATTCCTCTCTGGGCATACAGACGCCTGGGTCCAGGTGGTCCAGGCCCCCCTGGCTCTCGTACCCGGGCCTGCACTGACATTCTGCTTCTTTGGTCCACTCATTTTTTATACACTGGGCAAATTCGCCACAGGCCAGGAATTTGCAGGGATCTGCTTGATCAGCTGGAAGAGATGATACAGAATTTTAATGAATGCATGGATGCTTAAGCAATGGAACTGGCAGAAGTTGAAGGTAAGAGGCAAAATATTTGTCATTATCCTATTTGGAAAGGGTTATATAGGAATAACAGACTGGAGTGAAAAGAAAACCAAAATTTCTGTATCTTTGAAAAAAACCCACACAAAGTGATAACACATTTAGCTCCAAATATTGTGCACAAACTTTGGTGTGTATCAGAATCACCTGGACACCTTGTTAAAACAAATTGCTGGGCCTCACCCCCAGTTTCCGATTAAGGAGGTCTGGGACTAGGACTGAGAATTTGTATCTCTAAAGTTCCAAGATGAGGCTGATGCTTCTGCCCTGGGGAGTATACTTTGAGAACCACTGCATTAAAGGATTTGCGCTTTCTTTGTTGTTGTTTTTTTATTGTTATTTAATATAGGCATTTTCTGCAGAGATGAACTGAAAATTTATTTTAGAACTTATAAATATATATATTTAAGTTCAAGGACAACTTATACATAATAGTCAGGCATTTTAGGTGCACAGTTTAGAGAACCCAGGATGATTTCCTGATCTGAAAATAATATCTTTCTCATAATCTCTTGCTGATCCCTGAGATCCTAATGTTAGAGCTTTATTCCTTTGGATTAATCATTTCTCTCCTATTAAATATCAAATAGACCTCTACTCTGTTTTTATTTTCTCATTGTTCTATTTTACTCTACTCTTAATTCTGTAGGGTTGCCTCAAATTCTTTTGAAAATGGATTATAACGAATTAAGAGAATCTCAGAATATTTCACTCTGGAAGGTCTGTAGTCCCTGCTAGTCATTCCCTGACTTTATAGAACTGAGCACACTGAGCTCTGAGGCAGAAATGTGAACTGCATCACCGTGTGCTGATGGTAAATCCAAAACAGGCCTCTTGGTCTTCAGACCACTGCTCTTTCTGTCCCAGAAGAGTTTCTTGTTGAATCTAACAGCCATTTAATCCTTCAGGTTATTCTTGCAATTCATACTTATTATGCACAAAGAACTGTGGGGCAGGCGACCATGTATAAATCTATTCTTCCAAGCCAAGGGGAAGGTAAGAAGTGTATGCAGATAATCCAAACAAGCCCAGTCCTTATCTAGTGTAAGGGCTATAAATACGATAAGTTGAGAGAAGAGATCAGCATGGACCGGTTTTTAGACTATTTTTAAAGAAGTTTTAGATTGCGGACAAATTACTTGGAAAATATAGGGGATTTCCATGTGCCTCACCTCCTTCCCCTCTCACATTTCCCTCTATTAATAACATCTTCTATGAGTGTGATAATTTGTTACACTTGATAAACAAATATTGATGCATTGCTACTAACCATGGCCTGTAGTTTACATTATGGTTTACACTTTGCACTGTTTAATTTTAGAGGTTTTGATAAAATAGCCTGCATACATCATTGCAAAATCATGCAGAACAATTCCATGCCCTAAAAATTTTTTTTTTAAAGATTTATTTACTTATTTATTTCTCTCCCCTTCCCCCTCCCCACTCTGGTTGTCTGTTCTCTGTGTCTATTTGCTGCGTCTTCTTCTTTGTCCGCTTCTGTTGTCAGCAGCAAGGGAATCGTGTTTCTTCTTGTTGCGTCATCTTGTGTTTCAGCTCTCCATGTGTGTGGCGCCATTCCTGGGCAGGCTGCACTTTCTTTCGCGCTGGGCAGCTCTCCTTATGGGGCACACTCCTTGCACGTGGGGCTCCCCTACGTGGGGGACACCCCTGCGTGGGGGACACCCCTGCGTGGCAGGCCTCCTTGCGCACATCAGCACTGTGCATGGGCCAGCTCCACATGGGTCAAGGAGGCCCGGGTTTGAACTGTGGACCTCCCATGTGGTAGACGGACACCCTAACCACTGGGCCAAGTCTGCTTCCCATGCCCTAAAAATTAATTCCTTGTGTTCCAACTATTCTTCCCTCTCCCTACCCTCAGACCCTCTGGTAACCACTTTTTTTATATCAATGTTACAAGTTCTTCCATTACTATAGTAATAATAAGTTATTTTGTTCCATGGTGGCATTTCCCCCTTATGTTTGTTCATTCTTCAATCTTGAGGATTTTGGGAATGTGATGCCTGTTCTGCTTCAGATTGAGAGGAGACTTAGATCCCATGGGGCAGATGGATGGCACTGTCTTGCATGGAGTTATAGATGCTCTCTCTTTTTTTTTGGGATGGGTGTTGTCCATCATCATCATTTTGTTAGTTGTCCTGGACAAGTCCAATGAACTGGAGAGTAGGTGTTGGCTGCAACTCTGAGATTCAGGGCTTACCCGGCATATGAACAGACTGAAGATTAAGTCTCTGGGACATATATTTAATAGCTATAGTGCTAATTATAGGTTCAAATAAAAGAGATAGAAGAATCGTGTAGTGAAATTATAAATGAGCCTAACTCTGATACAGCGGGGAAATAGGTTATCATATATTCCAAGGTAAGGTCCACTAATGGGCTGCTGATTTCATGGGATTGGATGCCTTGTCTATAGTGTCCAGATGTCTCTAGAGCTCTTGAGTTTCACCCCCATTTGAGGCTTTGTTTACTGGGGCAGTTAGTGAGATGAGCCTGAGATGTGCATAAGTATAACCTCTGGAATGATCTCCTGACTCACTGTGAAATCTTTTAGCCATAAAAACCCTTTTGTACTTAACCCACCCCCCACCCCCCCCACCTTTGGACAAGCTATTTCCAAATACATTGCTGGTTGGTGCAATAATCTCTCGGTGCCAGGGAGGCTCATCCCAGGGAGTCATGTTCCATGCTGGGGGGAGGTAGTGAGTTTATTTGTTAAGTTTGGCTTAGAGAAAGGCCACTTTTGAGTTACAGTGAGGTTTTCAGGAAGTAACACCTGGGTGATATATATTATTAAGTTAAGTTTCAATTTTACAAGAATAAGGTTTCTAAGTAAAGCATTAATATTGAGGGCTTGGTGTACTGGTCTGTTTGCTTTTATTAGGCCACTGAGAAAACACCCGATGACCACATGAACATATTCATATTTCATAGAGGCATGTGAGGGGGTTGTTTTTGAACTGAGCATTCAAGGTGGGTTGCATTTTTATATGCAAAGACTAGGAAATGCATTCCAAGTGGAGAGAACAGCATAAGCAGAGGCACAGAGGTGGGAAAGGAACAGAAAGGTGAAGAGAGAGCAGGGAAAGCCCAGATTGGAGGGAACAGAGACCCATGGGTAGGGAAAAAGTACACTAAGACTTTATTAAGATAAGATCAAACTCTGGGGGGGGGGGGGCGGGGTTGAATGGGACCTCACATATATATTTTTGATGTAATATTATTACAAAGTCAATAAAAAAAAAAAAAAGATCAAACTCTGGTGGGCCTTAAATCCATGCTAATGAATTTGGACCTTATAGCAGGTGGGAGCCATGGGGAATTTTTGAACAGGGGAAGGCTATGATCAGAATTGTGCTTTAGAAGATATGTAAATAGAACTCAGATGTTTAGAATTAGCATGACTTCAGTGATCATCTGGTCCAATATTTCCCAAATGGGAACATTTGAAGAACTCCATTTCAGCAGAATTAATAAGTTTTATACTGAAAAGGAGTTCATTGGCTAAATAAGTCTAAAACAATGCTGGGTGAAATAAACACAACTGATTTTGCCTTCTCTTTCCTACACTCTCTTTCTCCCTCTCTCTCCCTCCCCCACCCCTTCTCTTCTTGCTTTAAAACCTCTTAGGGTCATTAATGAGCTAATGCCTACTGAAAAATGTAGTCTGCTGGTTTGCCAAATTTACTGACCATGAAAGCTTCTGTGGTTTAGGAAGGGACATCTATTGAATCACAGTTCTGACCAGTATCTCCTCATGGTGGAGGAAGCTAGAGTGAGGGAGATCAGTGTGGCACTCCCATCTTGCCCATCTTTTGTTTAGGCAAGAGCAGGTCTTTGAGAACATACTTTTTGGGCCTTTTAGCAAGGCATCCCTGCTAAAAAGAAATCGGTGACCACAAATCACCAAGGTCAGGTTTTACCTGCCATATATATCATCCTGGATAGTAAGACAATGATCATTCATTCAAAAATGCCATTCCTGCATTTGTTCAACAGATATCAACTTGGTCCTTCAGTATATTCAGCACTAATAATAGACCAGCTGACTGCTTTAGATTTTTATTGTATCAATACATAACACTTTAGATTTTAGATAGATTTTACACCATTTAGACTAATTTGCTCCATTTGTAGATGAGGAAGCAGAAGAGCCTCAGTGAAGGTGGGTGTTTCCAAGGTCGTGCCTGTTCTTAAGTCTCTGAGGCCCACTCTTGTCCTTTTGTGGACTCTATGAGGGGAAGTTCCAGAAAAGGGAAGAGACCCAAAGGGAGCTGTTGGGCCACCTGCTAGTGTGGCATGTGCTGGCTGTAACAATTAATTAGAATCAGAGTGAAAAAGAAACCAGATTTACACCATAATTTGTGAGGCAACACATACTACATCCAGTCTTATTACCTTACAAATATTCTCCCTAGGTTTTGATGACCCTCTTAACCTATAAGCAATTCTTTAAGGGACACCTGCAACTTTTCGTTTTAGGCAACAGACTGAGAACTGGATATGGGGTGATTCTGGAGAAGCACCATGGAAGAGATGGAAGAGATTGGCTCTAAGAGGAATATAGTATTAGCTAGAACGAATACTGTACTAATAAAGAACTGCCTTTATTAGTTCAAACTTTAGCAAAACTTTCCCTATGCTGTTTTCGTTTTCTCTCTTCATCATGTCCCAAAGACATTTCTCCTTAGAATGTGGGCTTATTTGTGGGACGCCACTCAAATATTTGCCTCTTCTTTAACCCACTCCTGGGCATTTGCATCAAACAAATCAGTCTGAACTTCCCATTCTTTGCTCTTGATTTGGTCAGTATAATAATCTAAACATTATGTAGCCACTACCTAAAAATGCTTTGTTCTGAACATGGCCTATATTAAATATACACAGGACAAGGACACCATTGAGTTCAACAGGAGGTTAGGAAGAGAACAGTTATCTACCATTTTCTGGATGAATATTTTTAAGTCATAATCAAATTGCATGCCAATCTGAGGAAGGGAAGTCCTCATGATTTTTATATTGATGAAATGGTCTGTAATTGCCTTAGCTTCCTGGATATGCTTAAATCCCTTTTAAATAGGGTGGTAATTTAAGCCTTTTGTGGACCCCAGAAAATTACATTATTAAATGAATCCATTTCTGAGGGTGTGACCCTTGATTAGATTGCTCCAGTAAGGCCTAGCCAAGGTTGGTTCTTAATCCTCTTATCAGAGTCCTTTATAAACAGGATCAATAGGGAGAGACAGAGAGAAACCCCAGAAGCTAAGAAAGTTCCAGAAGCCAGAACCTGAAATCAATGGAACCTGGGAGAGAAAAAGTCACAGCAGCAGACAGAAAGCTGAAGGAAGCCAGAAGCTGAAAGCAACAAGACCAGGAGGAGAAAGGAGAGATAGTAGATGCTGCTATTGTGTCCTGCCATATGACAGGAGTCCAGGATTGCCAGCAGCTGTGTCTTTGGGGAGATAGCTTTGCCTCATGCCTTGATTTGGACATTTTTCTCAGCCTCAGAACTGTAAGTTTATAAGTTAATAAATCCCACTTCTGGCATATTGCCTTGGCAGAAAAAAAATTTTTTTCTGTTGTTCAAATGTGACAGCAATTCAAGGCTTGAAATAAGTGAACTGCCATGTAGGACTTGGACATACTTATATCATTCTGAGATTTTCAGTGTAAGCACATTTTATGTATCAGCCTCTCCTGTGGATTGGCTTACATAATGGCTTTTGTAAGCATTTCAAAAGTCCTAAAAAGCATTCCCAAATGGCTGAAAGATGTCTCTCCCCTCTGTGTCATATAAAAAAGCATTAGATGAATGTCCTCTGCCTGCAGGAACACTTTGAGGCATTTTACAGTTAAAGTTTGCAAGGACTCTGGCCCCTGCCATCAAGGATTTTTTAAGTGCACAGAGAACATAGGTCCCTGGTGGTCCAAGACCGTGTCCATCTCAGACCCTGTATTTCCATTCCCCATACTGCACTCATGCTTGTTAGAACTGAAAATAGAGTCCTTGTCTGCCAGGCCTTCGAAGATGAGGGCCTTGCCTGCCAGGGTCTTGGGCCAGCATCCCAGCAATTCCCGTTCTTCCTGCCCCTTGCCTTCCCCTGGTGTGGGCTGTGTACTGGTTGCCTTTCTGTCCTAGTCTTTCATTCATGGCTTGATTATGCCCCCCTCTGACTCTGTCGCCTTTCCACACACGTGCTGGACAGAAAACGAAGCATCTCCTTTGATTGGGCTCCCTCCTGGGATAGTTCAGCTCAGCTCAGTTGCCTGGAGCTTGTTTGTAAGGGGCCTCTTTGGCCGACTTTTTTCCAAAGCGATGGAAACCAATGTTCGCTAGATGGCGCCCAAAAGCAAAAGAAGTTGGAACAGATTTTAGGGGATGAAATTTTAAGTGTCCAAACCGATTTCTGTCACCTTAAAAACCACCGTGCGGTGCGTATGGGTGGAGAGAAGCGAGGTCTGGAAGGAATCGCACGGTGGCAGAAGCAGCGCCAGGGGACCGCGGGAAGAGAGAGCCATTATCACTTCGTGATTACAGCGGCAGATTGGACCTGCCAGGCTGGGAGTACGTGGCGGGGAAACGCGATCATCTTTCCTTTCTTCAAAAAGGCTTTGGAGTCTAGAGGCAAGCGGACCCGCAGGGCCTGGGCTGGCACGCTCTGGCTCCCAGCGTCACCAAACCTCACGCCTGAACAGTCACAGCCGCGGGAAACTGGGCCGCGCGCTCCTGGCAGCAGCCGCGACTGCCAGCGCCTCCTGGCGCTACCCCTCCCGCTCCGGCCCCCCGCTTTGTAACCAGGCCCTGTGATCCTGCTTGGTTTTTCTCCTTTTTGGGAGTGGGGGTGGGGATGGGGGTGGGGGTCGTTCTTTTGCCTGGGGCATCAGAGAATGACAAACTCACGCGTCCCTAACACAATCTGCAGGGCAGAGGAGGCACAGCCTTAAGCATCCCCAAGCTTTTACTGGGCCCAGGAAAGTATTTTAATAGCTTTTAAAACCAGAGGAAAAATTAATATAAACCAACCCGCCTTATATTTGTCTTTACACCAACACCCCTTTAAGAGATAATTTTTAATATTCTTTTGTGGAGGAAGGGGCCCACAGATGTCACAATTCAGCCCTGGTTGTCTGTTCCTGTCGCAATGGGGGAAAGTCACTTTTATGGCGTGCTCAGGATTTAGTAATTTCAATAAATATGTCCCTTGATTGAGGGTTAATCCGGGACTTGATCCAGGAACCCCACCTTCCACAGCAGGTCCAGTCAGCAGCTTTATTTCCCCAAGGCCTGAGAACACACTGACTGGCATTGGCCGCAGGGCGAGAGGGATTGAACCTGGTGGTCCCTGCTGTCCAGATTGAAGCGTATGGAAAGTGCTGGATGGGAAGACCTGGTTCCACCAGAAACCATCTCTGGCCTTGAGGATGCAGATTAGCATCTCCCGGGTCTCAGTTTTCCCATCTATAAAATGGAGCATTTAAACCAGGTGATCACTAAATTCCATCCAGCTCAGACGTAAATCTCCGTTGTAGTTGTTCTGTGGGGATACAAGTGGCCAGAGTGTTGACTGGGCATGCTAGCACATTATAACTCCAGAAACACAAAAATCAGTAGTGAAGAGAAAGTTAAGAAAAAAAATCCATATTTAAGTTACTGTTTCATTGCTTCATTGTTTTATTGTTATTGGCCAAAACTAATTTACTTATGATTAATTTCTGAAGGGTAGGAGGAGAGTGAGAATAATTACTCACTGACAAATAAGGCACAGCACAGCTCCAAGCCCGGGGTGGGTGCTTCCTACACATGCGTAGAACTGAATGAGTTATAAGTGGGAGTGCTTTCTAGTTTGAAGGGGCAAGCAATGTTAGAAACTTTGGGTTTGGTTTCAGTTCTCCACTATCCTCAAGAACAGCAACCATGACATGTTCACAGTAGGCGCTCAGTGTGCACTTCTTGCATGTATGTATGTGGTGTCCATGCAAACCTTGTCCTGGATGTGAAGTGGAAGAATTCTCTCTGCTTCCAGCCATTATCTGTAGCTCCAAACTGAGGACTGGGTGAGGCAGCCGTTTTGGGGGGGTGAGGGGGCTCAGTATCCAGGGGCTGCTGGTGGAGGGAGAACTCTGACGTCAGGGCTTCCAGGCTTTAGTCCTGCACCTGGGAGGGTTTGCATTGACGAGTTGGGGAGAGGGCTCCAGGAGCACCTTCAGGAAGCTCCATGGATTGGTTTGGGGTGGGGAGTGCAGGCAGGGGTTGGAACTCTGAAGAAGGGTGAAAGGTATCTGGTAGTGGGGTCAGTGTCAGGCTTCTCTAGCAGAAGCAGGCATTAAATAAAAAATCCCTCGAGATGGGCATCCCAGGAGACAAAGGACAACACCCGTGTAACCCCTGGAGACAGAGTCAGGGATGTAGGGGAGGTGAGGGGCAAAAGGAGAGGGGAGAGGCAGCGGGGAGTCTCCTTGAAGGAGAATTCTCATGGCTGCCCCAAGTGGAAGGGCCATTCTTAGCAGACAGTGCATATAAAGGAACATTCAGAAGTACGGGACTGGACTTTTGCTTCTGCAAGTGAATGCTTTTTTGTTTTGTTTTGCAGTCTAAAAATATGGCAAAAGATCGTAATAAACTTCACTTGGTGAAGTGTAAAGTCAAATAGAATGCATTTAGGATTAATTAACTGAAGTTTATTGTTGCTTTTTCTAAATAAATGAAAATATACCCCATAGGATGATATCTAAGTCTCCTTTTTTGACGCAGTAGGGTAGAGTGGAAGGGGGCACAAAGACCTGGGTTTGAGTCACAGCTACAGCACTTAGTAATTGTGTGACCCTAGAGGATAAATTACTTATAACTCCCTGAAACACAGTTTTTCCAAACCTAAAATGGGGAGAAATAATAGCTACTTTGTATAGTTATTAAGATTAACATAATTTTTAAGATTGCTATTATTGATTTTGTGATGTGTGACATCAACCACTAGATAGGACTAGATAGGAGTTTTGGCAAAGTACACATTTTCCAGAGGAGATGAGTTTGTCCATCCACATGTTAGCTGGAAGCATCTTGGATGCCAGACTGTAATTAATTTCAATGTTTATCATTTACCAGCTTTGAGTTCTGCCCACTTTTTAGACTTCTTTGGAATTCAAGGAAAGAATAAATTGGAGTAAGTTATATATATGGTTTTGCATTTTTGAACTCTTCAATCTGTACAGCTAACTGGCATAAAAAACCTACATGCTTCTGAAGAATTTTCATAGCAGCCTAAATGAAAGATGACTCTGGTTGCTAGGGTGCTGGCGGAATACTGAGCAAGCCATGATTTATTCGTTTTTTTAGTCGATAAATTACAGAGTTTTGACATTGGTTTGTACTTTTTAATATCACAGTTTTCATTTATTCAGTTTTCAAAAGGTGAATTGCAAACCAGATACAGTAGTAGTAGTCTACCTTCTCCTACACATCTGCACTTTTGCAGATGTTATTTGGCCTAACTGTGCTGACCCTCATTCAGAGGACTCACCCAGGAATTCAGATGCTTATCTGAATGTGGACTGATATTCACCTAGAATTCTCATGAGGATTTTCTGTTTCGCCTTTTCTGTTAAAAAATAGTTGTGGAAAAATATCCCCTTTTTCTAGCATTACCATCACAAAGTACTTTTCCACCACGACATTAGGTTTTTTTTTTAAAGACTTATTTTATTTATTTCTCTTCTCTCCCTCCCCCCAGTTGTCTGTTCTCTGTGTCCATTTGCTGCATGTTCTTCTTTGTCCGCTTCTGTTGTTGTTAGTGGCACAGGAATCTGTGTTTCTTTTTGTTGCATCATCTTGTTGTGTCAGCTCTCCGTGTGTGTGGCGCCATTCCTGGGCAGGCTGCACTTTCTTTTGCGCTGGGCGTCTCTCCTTACGGGGCGCACTCCTTGCACGTGGGGCTCCCATATGCGGGGGACACCCCTGAGTGACACGGCACTCCTTGAGTGCATCAGCACTGAGCATGGGCCAGCTGCACACGGGTCAAGGAGGCCCGGGGTTGGAACTGGGGACCTCCCATGTGGTAGGTGGACGCCCTATCCATTGGGCCAAGTCTGCTTCCTGACATTATGTTTTAACCCATGCAAAATCGAAAAGAAAAAGACTGTATTGGAATTTGTTTCAAAATTTGTGAATGGAACTAAATAATTGGTCTGTCTGGACATTGCCTGCAAAAATTATAAGACCTGAGAAGTGAAGTGCTAAATTCCTTCCCCACCTCATTTGGTCCAGATATGAATGTGTTTTTATTAATAAAGCAGGCTAGATAGGGAATCAATAGATGGATCTGGAACCTGGCAAAAAGTCCACATGGACATCAATACTCCCAAGATAGCTGCTGAAAGACCCTCTCCAAGATTCTGCCATTTGGAATGAGATTTCCTCCAGAAACCAGGAGAAGCCCGGGATATTCTCCAGGGGCCTTATTACTGGGCTCTCCTGGGGGATTGATGGGTGGGGTAATCAATCAAAACAGCAAAGAACTGGGACTCCTCCTATGCCATTAGCAAAGAGGTGGGATAATTAATGGTTAAAAAAGCAAGTACAGGATGTGAGGGCAATCTGGCTGTGACATCTGTCACCCCATTGATTGCCAGGGTTGATTTGGCTGATCTGGCTGGCTAGGCGGGTGTCCCCTTCCTCCCTCACTGTTCCACGTGCATCCCTCCCGAAGCCGTGCACTCGGTCCAAGAGGACGACCTTCCCCGCTAGAGGAGGATCGTTCTTCTGTCAAGGGTATATGAATAGCTGTGCTCCCCTGCTAGAACCTCCAAACAAGCTCTCAAAAATCAAGTGCAGAGGCTGGATCTTTCTCTCACCTTTGGACCCCTATTCTGCCCTTCTTCTCCCCAACTTGGATCACTCCGCAGGTAAACCTGGGCATTTATAGTCTATAATGGGAAACTGTAGTCTGTAAATCAGCCCACTTTATCATGTTCCAGCCCCTTTCTCTCTACCTGGGACCCATGATCTGTTACTTTCTCCCATTTCTCTTCCCTCCGTCCCTTAATAAATTACTGGCCTAAAACTAACCCGACATGCTTTTGAAATTCATTTCTGCAGCATAGCCAAGAACCTAGACAAAATCTGGTTACATTATATAGAAGAGTGTTTAGAGAGAATGTGGTCAGAGACGCAGTTCCCTTAATTCCCTTGATTCAAGAAGCCACAAATTTGAACTTCTTACAGCCCCATTGCTCAAGGTCATGCTGTGTTTGTCCGCTACTCCCTCTGCCAACTCAGTCCCCCCTGCCTCACCGAGGTTCTGGGATGTGGGTGGTTTCACTTTCACAGTTTCCCTTTCACTGGATGCTAAATCTCTGTTTCCTTCCCTCATCCCTTCAGGTGCTAATTCCTGGTATCTCACCACCCAGGTCCTTAAATCCTTGAAATAGGCCATCTCTGGTTAGTTCTCTTAACCCCACCCTCCTCCCTATCAATAGTCCTTCTTTTACATCTACTTGAAATTATTTTCAGTTAAAATTTTTTTCTGCCAGGACCAGAAACTGATAAACTCATCTTTCCCATAAGAGTGAATGCTTTATTTGGGTGAGGGGTTAATGAACATCTACCTTACAGTGGATAAGAATGCTAAGAGGAAAACTGCAGAGAAGTATTTGCTTTTTACACAGTACTGTAAACACCTTTATATACCTTGTGAACTTTAACAAGCTTATCTCTTTTCACTTGGGGAACAATTATTTAGTATTGCAACATGGAGAGCTAGGGGGCTTATTCAGAGCTGAAGTTCTAAGGACCCCTGGAATGTTCTCTTCCCTCCTCTGTTTTTCCAGTTTCCCCCTTTTTGGTAATTTTAGACCTTATCTGTCAGGTTTGACTCACTAATATAGCCTGTGCATGAATTCAAAATTATCTAATTCTGTATCTAAGTGTGCCTAGTTTCTAGAAAGCCAATTAAGTAATATAGACCCTATTGGCTTTAAATATTCAGAAAGGATGTAGACTGAATGTGGATGCAGTTACATCCAGACAGAATGTGGATGATATGTTAATTCAAGCTTACCTGGAATGTGGGGGATATGTTAGTTCAAAACCTATCTTGTACTCAAGCAAACACTTAAAGCTCTAAGAAACTAACAAAGAAACGTCCTTTTTGCATAAAAGCACCATTTGACTCACTGCTCCTAGATCCTCTGTATAAAAGGGACCCAGAAATCCTGTTCAGGGCTTGGCCTTTTGGACAGGAGTCTGCCAGGCCTGGCTGGTCATAATACTCAGAATATTCGTGAGTCCTAGCCTTCAATATGTGATCATTGAATCCTTTCTGCTTCCACAACACCATTAGGTAAGACTTCCAGAGGGTCAGTTAGCCCAAAAAAACTCTTACAGATAGACCATTCTATCATTGTAGTTACTATTAGAGACCTCAATTTATATGCATTTTGGTTTGTAAAATGATGGTCAACAAACATCTGAAACCTACTTAAACCCTGCTGTAGCCACCAGTAAAGACCTTTTTCAAAGACTACAAAGATATTCAGGAATCCCTCATTCTAAAAACAAAGCAAAACAAAACAAACAAATAAAACACTGTAGTACTAGAAACACCCAGTATAATACGCTTATACTGAAGCTTTGTTCTGAACCTTTGTAACGGAAGGTCTAGAATTATATAGATGTCTTTATATTATAAAAAAGAGCAAAAAATGAATATCTAAAATTGCTGAAACTGGATGGATTTAGACTAGACCTGCTATAATGGTGGTCATTCTAAACAAGTCTCACCCCTGTTTATGGTTATGCAAAACTTAGCCTCTTCTTTGTGTATACTTGCCATTGTGATGGTAATTCTAGACTGAACTTACTTTTGATTACCCTTAACCATTCCACTCTCCTGTTTGATATCCACGTGGAAAACCTCCTATCTGACCTCCTCTCTGTACTTTTCTATCCCAGAACCTTGATCCCTGATGACAGTTGTAACTCGCTCTGGTTTGGTACCCACCCTACCTTGTTCAAACCCTTAATGTTTATTAATGAAAGAACCTGTGTCCAGCTCTGCCCCAATTATTCATTAACATCCTGATGGTATAAAATATTAGAATTTCTGCAGTTGGGCAAGACTGATTTGAGATTGTACATCTCTGGTCTCCCGCTGGCAAATACATCCTCTTCCTTCCTAGCCTGGTTCGGTGTGTCTGTCTATTCTGCCATGTGGAGCAAAGGAACCCAGCCAAAGACTACTCAGGCTCCTCTTTAAATCCTCTTTCCGTGATTCCTCCCTAAGCTACTTAAGGTAGTGCTTATTTCACTCCTTTCTCTCACCACAAATCTCCCCCATTGAGTAATTTACACAGATACCTCCTCTTGTACTTTAAAATTTTTGACATCTTTCCTTGTTTCAAATAGTATATGAGTGCTGCAAAATGTTCATAATTTATGTAAAATAAAATACAACTAAAAACAGGTAACGTCGGCAGTGACAAGAAAGAAGGGAAGAGGGAAGTTAGGATGAATCCAGGCAGGGCAGGATGCAGACAGGCAGGCCTTGAGATATAGGGGCAGTTACCGAAGGTGACTTGCTGATTTGGCTGTGAAGGTTCATAATAGCCAAAGGAAAAAAAAGGGACCAATTTCAAGATTCATGTAGTCTAGAATAGTACATAAAAATCCCTGTGCCCATGGGAGCGGAGGTGGCTCAAGTGATTGGGTGACTCCCTCCCACATGGGAGGCACCAGGTTTGTTCCCAGTGCTTCCTAAAAAGGAGACGAGCAGACAGTGAGGACAAAAAATGAGAGGGAAGAAATAAATAAATAAAAATAAAAACAAATAAATCTTAAAAAAAAAAAACCCGGGCCTAAAGAGGAATAGATTTTTCCAGCACTGAGGCCTGAGGGAAAATAATTCTTGTCTGGTTTATTGCAGAGGAGTTGATGAGTCAAGAAGATGAAATATACTTAACATCCTCTTGACTCTTGAGGATCATGGGAGTCAGGGGTGAAGAGAAAAATCTTGGCTGTGGCATTTGGAAGGTAAGGTGCATTGTACTGCAATGACTTGAGAGAAGAGGGCTGAAACTAGGATTACTGGAAGAACAATGAACCTGAATGTCCTGGGAGTATGTGTGGATACATATTTGCTGTCCTTCTCTGTAGTGATGTCCAGGACATTAAAGAAAAATTAGGCACAACAGTATAGCAAGAGGCTTAGAGCAGTGATACCTGTGTATTTCACAGGGTGATTGACAAGAGGGTGAAAGAAGTTATTTACTTGAAAAAAGCCTCAACTTTGACACTGCATCATCTCCTGCTTCAAAGGAAGGGGCTCTGGCTGCTGAATAGGGAAGAAGATACTGAAAATTCTGGGAGGTGATGAATCTGCAGGTTCTTCTGATGAATCTGAGTGTGAAGGGTTTGCAAACAAGCCTTCTCATCTTGGCTGAGTTGTCCTATTTGCTATGATCCCCAGAGTCCAAGGCGTGAATTGTCAGCACCAATAAATCCAATTGCAGGGACAATAGCATCCCCTAACAGTGTCCCTAAATGTCACTAAAGTCACTACTGCCTAATGCAGTCAAAGCAAACTACAAGTGTTAGAGGCAAGACAGTCCAAAGAGGCAGTTTTTGCTACTCCAGAAATAAAATTCACACTTTGCAGAGCAATGAGTGCACCATATATTCTTCAGGTATTGCTCCACAAATATTATTTTTCTCAGCCAGGCCTTGAACAGGAGGTGGACAGGGCACATCGACTTTCTCATTTTCCATTACATTCCAATGTCGCTGAATCTGGCCTCTACCCTGGCCACTCCACTGAGGCTGCTCTTGCAAAAGGTTCTGATGACCCTTGAAATGTCAACTTAAATGACCTCCCTCCACTGTTTACTCACACCCTTCTCTCCTGCCCATCTTTCCTTCACAGGCTTCTGTAACATCTGCCTCTCTTGGTTTCCTCATTGCCTGCTCTCTTGGCCTGCTTCACAGGTACTCCCCCCCTCTCCTTAAATGCTGGGGTTTCTCAGGTTCCCATTCCCATTCCTAGACCTCTTTTCCTGCCACCTCCCACATTGTCCTGGGCCATTTTTACCTGTTCTACAGTTTCAACAGAGGTTTCCCAAATGCACACTTTCAGCAGTAGCCTCTCCCCTGGCCTTGAGACATCTACTCCAGAGATAAGAGGTCAAGTCAATTCATGCTCATTTCCTTAAAACCATTGTCCACAAAACATTTTTTGGAGTACTTTTATATCCCTAAAGGTATCTCATTAATTTTTGACCTTTTCTGCATATTGTTTAAAATAAAATAACTTATGCCCCTTCATACCTATTTTTATATATTTTAAGCATTTTCCAAAATTGCAGTATTTTATGAATGTTGAACTATGTTTTTATTTTATAAACTTAAAAACGCACGCTTTAGTTCTTTGTATTTAGCTTAAAGTTTTCTAAATTAAAAAAAATTTTACTAAAATTTAACTTTAGAAGATCATAGCATAACATGCACACACACACACACACTCACACACACACAGAACAGATAAAAAGGACATCAAAGTGAATGCAAATCGATTCAATAGGGCCTTCTGGACAACCTGCCTTGAAGTGAACCAGCGCAGCCTGGGCTTTTCCTCCTTCCTGTCTGAGCTTCCTTCACTCCCTACTTTGTATCTAAAACTGCTGTTTTGGTGGAAGAACTGACAGTCCCTGAAATGTCAGCATTTCCTTCTGCCCTGTTCTGAGTATAGCAGGGAGCCGTGTAAAATGATAGCATCCCACCAACTGAGAGGGATAGGGCAGACTAAAGAAAGATGCACACATGTCCAGCTCGGCGAGCAAATGAGTGGTTAGTAGGCGGCTTACGTGGGGCCTCGCCCTTGATGGTTGGAGAGGTGTCCTCTCTCATGGAGAGGCTCAGCCTGGTCATGGCCTAAATCTTCATTCTTGGCGGTGAGAGGAGGGCTTGGCGGTGAGAGGAGGGCTTGGCGGTGAGAGGAGGGCTTGGGGGCGAGAGGAGGGCCTGGCACTTTCAAGGCTCGTGTGTGCACTTGCCACAAAGCAAGAGGGGTGTTTTATACTACAAGTCTATGTAGTGTCTATGTAGTGTGGATGGCATGGGAGTGGGGAGCAGTGCTCAGGGCAGATAATCAGGGAACGGACACCCCCAGTGTATCCCAGCTGGGCAGAAGTTACACTTTCACAGTAACTATGTAAAACGAGCATTTGTAATGTTTGTCAATAGAGCTGAAGGTACATCTTGGCAGTAATTACATCTCTTGGTATGAAGGTGGTCAAGCAGTTCACAGAACAGAGCCACCTTAGAGTGTGTGGGAGAGAAGTCAAAACTGGGAGTGGGGGGCGGGGGCGGTGGGGTTGAATGGGACCTCATATTTTTCATAATGTAATTTAAATAAATAAATAAATAAATAATAATTAAAAAAAAATAAAAAAAAATAAAAAAAAAAACTTACAAGATTTATGTATCAGTCATAAGCTTATGAACAGTTACTTCTCCAGGCTTGTCGTGTAACTATTAAGAAATGAAATGCAGCTGTGATTAGGAGAAAGAACTGGAAGGGTAGTGGGAAAATGCTCTTACCCTTCTGTGATGGGACCCACCCCCATCACATGATCAGGCCCAGCTCAGCTCTGCAGTGTCTGGGAGACCACTCTGATAATCCCTTCCCTCCGTAGAATCAATTGCTCCCTTCTCTGGGCTTCATAATGTTCCTGCTCATATCTTGATTATAGTTTTTAACAGATTCTACTATAACTTTTTGTATGCACTTCTATTTCAATCGTTAGGAATTCAGTTTCTTGAGGTCAGGGATGAGGTTGATTCACCTTTGGGGCCTGGAGCCTACAATTGCATCTAACCCGTGGCAGATGATCTATGAATGTTTATTGAATGTATGAATGAACAGAGAGCTGACTCAGGACTGCATTCTCATTTACTTGTCTAACTTCTCCATATCCACAGAGATCAGAGACAGAAGGCACAGAGGGCCGGGTAATCTTTGATGCTTTAAGGACAATTATCCAACACTTGGAAATAAGGCAAAAAGATGACTACTTGATTTTCACTCTCATGCTGGAACATTTCAATTCCACCTAGTAAGGGTCACCCTTTCCTCTGAAATAAGGCTTGGCAAAATGTTGCCTGTGGGTTATATCCAACAAATCACCTGCTTTTTTATAGCCCTCAGACTAAGAATGGTTTTTATATTTTTAAATAGTTAAATTTTAAACAGTTGTATAAATTCCTTCACAATATCTACAATATTGCCTGTTGACCTGCAAAATCTAAAATATTTACTATCTGGCCCTTTAAGAAAATGTTTCCAAAGCCCTCTACTAGGATGGAGAAATGTGTGTTGTACCATTTACTATTGATTTGTAAAGTTAGAATTTAATGTATAAGGAAAATTGGTAAGATAAGATTATTGTATTTTGTTTATATTTAACTTTATATTATTCTATTATTTTTTCTTGTTCTCTAGCTATATAAAATACTTATTCTGCATCCTCTTTTAAACCAACTTTGTCATCCTAAAAATTCCATTATTAATGATTTAAATAAAACTTTGACATATGTTCACTATCGCTTTGTCTGAGAACTATGGATTTCACATTTGAGGGTTATACTTTGATAAGAATTAGGGAAGCAAAGGAGCATAGGGCAGGCTGGGGACCGCTGGATGTGAGGGGGCAGGATCGTGTGTCACTCTAATTTCCCCTTCTCTACTAAGAAGAGGTAAGAGAAGGGCAAAGGGCGAGAAGTCCAGTAATTCAGTTTTCCTGTATTTGGCAATCCTGGTTGGGAAAAGTTTAAAATTACAGAATGATTCTCTGTTTTCCAAGGATAGATTTTTATTTTATTTATTTTATTTTTTATTTTTTATTTATTTCTCTTCCCTTCCCTCCCCAAACCCCTCATTATCTGCTCTCTGTGTCCATTTGCTGTGTATTCTTCTGTGACCACTTCTATCCTTATCAGCGGCACCAGGAATCTGTGTTTCTTTTTGTTGCGTCATCTTATTGTGTCAGCTCTCTGTGTGTACGACACCATTCTTGGGCAGGCTGCACTTTCTTTTGCACTGGGTAGCTCTCCTTACGGAGCACACTCCTTGTGCATGGGGCTCCCCTATGTGGAGGACACCCCTGTGTGGCAGGGCACTCCTTGTGCGTATCAGCACTGCGCATGGGCCAGCTCCACACAGGTCAAGGAGGCCCGGGGTTTGAACTGTGGACCTCCCATGTGGTAGGCAGACGCCCTATTCATTGGGCCAAGTCCACTTCCCAAGGATAGATTTTTGAGATTCTGTTTTATAGAAAGCTATTATTCCTGACATAAGAAATACAATGTTTTTTTTTTCTTTCTGGTAGCTGCCCTCTTTCTCTCTTTCCCCACTTTTAATTCTGTTTTAAGGAGAGTTTCCTCAGTAGATTGGACCAGCATCAGTTGGACTAGCATCGGTGGATTGGACCAGTTCAAGCAAATTCAAGTAGATCAAAACCTGAATCAGGGAAGTTCCCTGTATTTGCTAAAATGGCTAAAATGACCTGCAGGTATTGCATGATTAGCAGTGCCCTTGGGGGATGGGCCTGATGTGCCTGGCCCCAGCCTTCAGCACCAGAACAGGCCATGGCAACAGAGCCAGGAGCCCTGGAAATGGGAATTCCAGTACTTGTTTGCCAGAAACCTGAAGGAATTTGCTTTATTCGGAGTTTAGGAACTGAGGGGCAACATGATCAGCTGGTTGCTTTAGTTGATTGTACCTGGAGAACATTTTAATCAGCTCCCTGTCAATCACCATGGTAGCTTACACTCAAATATACCACCAGAAGGAGAAAATCTGGATCAGACAGACATACTGAAAAACTAGGAGCAAAATGGTTGTTATATTGCCTAGACAGATTAAAAAAAAAAAAAAAAAAGAAAGAAAAGAAAGAAAGAAAAGAAAATGGAAGAAAATGATTGAAAGTCCTTATCTGCATATTTTCTCTTAATTTGTTTTAACATCTAGGCTTCTGTTCTATAATCAAAATACTAATTTTGTATGTATTTCCTCTATCTAAAACTGTACAGGAGTACCAATACCAGAAACACTTTACTGTAACTGTACAGATGGTTTTAGAACATCATTTTAAATCCCATGTTCAAGAAGTTTTATAAGTAATGCAGATTCATGGAATTGACTTTGTTCAGAAGCAATGGACATAAGTTTTGTAGGTTTTTGTGCTGTCCTTTCCACCTTGGATTGCAACAAGGCTGAGAACAGGGAGGAGGAACTGTGAATAATGTGTGAAGGAAGGCCTGTGCTTGTGAGTCTGTGTCTGAATGTGTACCTGAATGCCAGCCGGTCTCATTCTGGCCCCTTCATTATCAGGATTGAAGGAGTATTTCACACTTTATATACTAGCACTTGTTCATGCTGTCACTCTAAAAAATTTTTCTTTTTCCATAAAATGAAAGAAAAGAATAGCATAGATTTAGTTGATCCCTAGTAGGGATAAACTTTAATAAATGATAGTATCTCAGGATTTAGTTAGCTATCTCTTAAAACCGCATCACCTGGCCTGAAGAGAGGGTAGATCGGAACTGATTGCATGTTTGTTTTTTTTCTATTCCCCTGCCTTGAGGCTTGCTTGCTGTCTGTTCTCTGTGTCCATTCACTGTGTGCTCTTCTGTGTTTTACTTGTCTCCTTTTTTTGTTGCGTCACCTTGCTGAGTTGGCTCTCCACGGTGCTTGCAGACCAGGTGGCACTCTGCTGAGCTCTCAGGCCAGCCTGCCTTCACAAGGAAGCCCTGGGACATGACCCAGGGCCTCCCATATGGTAGACAGGAGCTCAATTGATTGAGCCACAGCCACTTTCCTGCATGTTGCATTTTGGTAATGTGGTTATATCTCTGGTTTCTGCTTTTCTATGGGACCAAATGGAGAGTTTTGGTAAATGGCACAGAAGTTCAAGCTCTGAAGATTCCCCATCTTCTCGGTGCCAGATCTGAATTTTATACCAACTGAGATGAGGGCACAAATCTCAAGATATCATTCTTAAATTGTTAAGCCATGTTTAATACTTTGGAAATGGCTCAAGACGTGGGGATTGGGTGTAATTGTGATTACCAAATCATTATATGGGTGTATTTATGTTATAAAATAGCAAAAGGTTAATACCTGAAATTACTGAAGTTGACCAGAATGGTCCACCCTTCTAGTCACTTAGATTTAATCTCACCTTTGTGTATGCCTTCTATTGGGATGGGAACCAATCCATTTCCTCTGTTTAATATGCATATGGAAAACCTTGTGACTGACCTCTACTCTGCACTTTCCTTTCTTAGAACTTTGATCTCTGAAAACGATGGTAACTTTGTAACTCCCTGTGGTTTTAACATCCCCAGCTTGTTCAATTCCTTAATGTTTACTAATGAAGGAATGCTGTGTACAGTTCCACCCCAATTATTCATTAGCAGCCTGATGTTATAAATAAAAGAATTTCTGTAGATCACAGAAACGGTTTTTGGGCAGTCTAAGGCAACTGACTTCCTTTGCTTGCACAACCAAATAAACTTTTTCTCTCTTTGAAACTCTGGTCTCTCAGGAATTGACTTTAAAGATGCATTGGGAGAAGAGAAGCTGCTGGAAAGGAGTTACTAGTTAAGCATGGAGAGTTTCTACCAATTCCATGTCAAACTACCTAGAGTGCCAGGAACTGAAAGACGGGCTGCCATAGGAAAGCAATGTATCTGGTACCACTAGGTGGGAAGATGGATTATTATAATTTCCAGGGGGATTGTGGGAAGATGGTGTCAAATTAGGTAGGCAGTGCTCAACTGTCTCATAAACATTTAGGAGAGAGAGCCAAAAGCTGTCCTAGGGACCTGCTTTGGGGGGTCAGCAGACCAGGACAGTGCTTCGCAACTCCCAGAAGGGTGAGTGACAGAGAGATGAAGAACCCAAAACAATAAATGTGAGTTATCAAGCCCCATGGCCACGAAGGACTCCCCTCCCCAACCCTCAAGATATTAAGATGGGGTCAAACCCCTGGTTCACTGCAGCTGACTGAGAGTAGATCAGAAAGCTTGCTGCTTGTCAGCTGTTACAAGGGAAAAGGGAGGGGAGTCAGGGGTTTTCTTCAGTAAATTCAGCCAGCAGAGTCCACTTTGAATCTCAGCTCTGGCCAGATCAAAAACAGAGAGAGATAAACCTTTGTTTACACCAATGAGTATCATCTGTGGCTGGTCTGGAAATTGCATTGACAAAAACTGACTTTGGATCACTCTGTACTCTAACCCCTGGGAGAAAATCTTTACCTCATTAGTGAGTCCTTGGCATGATTTTGATCACTTAAGCTGGGATGTTTTAAAGACTTAGAATAAGTTGAACCAAATCTCAAAGAAGAGTTGTGGAAAAAAACTAGGCAAGAGAGAGAAATTGGCCAACAGAGTAAATTCACCAAATATTCAGATGCTTAAACATCAGCAAAAAATTACAAGCCATACTACGAAAGAGGAAAGAGATGGCTCAGCCAAAGTAACAAACTGAATATTCTGAAGAGATACAGGATTTAAGACAATTATTAATGATAATCACACAACTCTCCTAAATCAATTTAAATATTTGAAAGAAAATATGACTAAAGAGATAAAGATTATTAAACGACTTCAGGTGAGCATAGAGAACAATTTGAAAGCATACAACAAAAAGTAACAGACCTTCTGGGAATGAAGGACATGATGGATGAGATTAAGATTATATTAGAGGCACATATGAACAGATTTGAACTGCTTGAAGACAGAATTAGTGATTTCAAAGAGAACATTTGAACTGGGAAAGACAGGAGAACAGAAAGAGAAGAGACTGGGAAAAAATGGAACACTATCACAGGGAATTGAATGTCAATGTGAAATACACAAACATACATGTTATTGGTGTCCCAGAAGGAGAAGAGAATGGAAAAGGGGCAGAAAAAATATTTGAGGGAACAATTATGGAAGATTTTCCACCCTTATGAAAGACATAAATATCAATATCCAAAAAGGCCAACTCTCCAAGAACAGAATAAATCTGAACTGACCTACCCTGAGATACCTACTATTCAGAATAACAAATATCAGAAATAAAGAGAAGATTCTGAGAACAATAAGATAAAAGCAAACCATCACATGCAAGGGAACCTAAATAAGATTAAGTGCTGACCTCTCATCAGAAACTATGGAGGCCAGAAGAAAGTGGTATGATTATTTAAGGTACTGAAAGAGAAAAACTGCCAGCCAAGAATTCTGTCTGTGACAAAGCTGTCCTTCAAAAATGAGGGTGAGTTCAGAGTCTTCACAGACAAAAACTGATAGAAGATGTTACCAAAAGACCAGAATTATAAGAGATATGAAAGGGAGTGCTGTAGACTGAAAAGAAAAAACAGAGCAAGAGACTTGGAGAAGAGTGTAGGAATGGAGGATTATTAGGAAGGGTTAATTAAAGGGTAAAAACACAGACAATAGTATCAGATGACAGCAGAAAACCAAAGGACAAAATGGATAAAATAAGTAATGCTTTACAGCAATAACATTGAATATTAATGGCTTGAACTCCCCAATCAAAAGACATAGATAGATAGAGTGGATAAAAAAATATGAGCTGTCTATATGTTGTCTACAAGAGACTCAACTCAGATGCAAGGAAATAAGTAGGCTGAAAGTTAAATGTCAAAAAAGTTATTCCATGCAAATAGTAAATAAAAAAGAGCTAGGGTAGTGATACTAATATCAGACAAATGGGATGAGGAAGTCATGATATATTAATAAAAGGGGCAATTCACCAAGAATAAATATGTATGACCTTACTCTGAGTGCCCCAAGATACATGAAGCACACACTAGCAAGGCTGAAGAGAGAAACAGATGTCTCTACAGTAATAGTTGGAGACCTCAATACACCACACTTAGTATTGGATAGAACATCTGGAAGATAATACAGAAACAGAGAGCTTGAATAACATAATAAATGAATTAGCCCTAACAGGCATCTATATAGCATTGCATCCCAAAACAGTAGGATTTACATTCTTTTCAAGTGCTCATGGATCCTTCTTCAAGATACACCATATGTTGAATCACAAGACAAGTTTCAATAAATTTAAAAAGACTGAAATTATACAAAACATTTTTTCAGATCATAATAGAATGAAGCTGGAAATCAATAATGGGCAGAAAAAAGGAAAATTCATAAATATATATAGAGTAAACAGCACACTCTTAAATAATCAGTGGGTCAGGGAAGAAATTGCAAGAAAATTCAGGAAACATCTTGTGATGAATGAAAATAAGAACACAACATATCAAAACCTATGGGACACCACAAAGGCAGTGCTGAGAGAGAAATTTATAGCCCTCATTGGTTACATTGAAAAAGAAGAAAGCACTCAAATTGAAGATTTAGCTGCATACCTACAGGAACTAGAAAAAAGAACAGCAAACTAATCCCAAACCAAGGTGAATGAAAGAAATAGTAAAGATCAGAGCAGAAATAAATGAAATTGAGAACAAAAAACAATAGAATCAACAAAACAAAAAGTTGGTTCTTTGAGAAGATCAATAAAACTAACAAACCCTTTGCTGGCATGACAGAAAAAAAGAGGGATGACACAATAAATAAAATCAGAAATGAAAGGGGGGACATTACCACTATCCCACAGAAATAAGAGAGATCATAAGAGGATACTATTATATGAACAACTGTATGCCAAAAAACTAGACAACGTAGATGAGAAGGACAAAATCCTAGAAACACATGAATCACCTACCCTGATTCTAGAAGAAATTGAAGACCTCAACTTATCAGTCACAAGTGAAGAGATTGAAACAGTCATCAAAAACCTCCCAAAGATGAAAAGCCTGGGGCCAGATGACTTCACAGGTGAATTCTAACAATCATTCAAAGATGATGTAATACCAATCTTGCTTAAGCTCTTCCAAAAAAGTTGAACGGGAAAGAATGCTACCAAATTCATTCTATGAAGCCAACATCACTGTAAAACCAAAACCAGATAAAGAAGCTACAAAAAGAAAATTACGAACCAATATCTCTAATGAATATAGATGTGAAAATCCTCAACAAAATACTTGCAAACTGAATCCAAAAGCACGTTAAAAGAATTATACACCATGATCAAGTGGGTTTTATTCCAGGTATGCAAGTTTGGTTCAACACAAGAAAGTCAATTAGTGTAATAAGCCCATTGATAAATTAAAGAAGCAAAATCATATCATCCTCTTGATTAATGCAGAAAAGGCATTTGACAAAATATAGGACATTGCCTTTTAAAAACAAATTTTATTGGTACACAGTAATAAAGCACACAATTCCTCCAAAGTGAACAGTTGATTGTATTTGGTATAACCACATACTTGTGCATTCATTACCTCAATCATTATTAGAGCATTTTTATTATTTCAATAATAATTCGTATTGCATTGAATCTATAAATCAGTTTGGGTAGGATTGACATCTTTATGATGTTTAGTTCTCCAATCCATGAATAAGGATTGCCTTCCATTTGTTTAGGTCTCCACTGATTTCTTTTAGCATTGTTCTGTAGTTTTCTGCATATAGGTTCTGTACTTCTTCGGTTAAATTAATTCCTAGGTATTTGGGTCTTTTTGTTGCTAGGGTAATTGGAATTTCTCCCCTGATTTCCTCCTCAGATTGTTCAATACTAGTGTACAGAACATTACTGATTTTTGTGTGTTGATCTTGTATCCTGACACTTTGCAGAACTCATTTATCAGTTCAAGTAACTTTGTTGTAGACATTTCAGAATTTTCTAAATATAGGATCATGTCATTGGCAAATAATGAGAGCTTTATTTCCTCTTTTCCTATTTGGATGCCTTTAATTTTTTATCTTTCTTATTGCTCTACCTAGATCTTCTAGTACAATGTTTAATAACAACAGTGACAGTGGACATCCTTGTCTTGTTCCTGATCTTAAAGGGAAAGCTTTCAACCTTTCCCCATTGAGTATGATGTTGGCTGCAGGTTTTTCATATATGCCTTTGATTACATTGAGGAATTTCCTTCTATTCCTATCTTTTGACGTGTTTTTATCAAGAAAGGATGCTGGATTTTGTCAAATGCTTTTTCTGCATCAACTGAGATGATCATGATTTTTTTTCCCCTTCAATTAGTTTATGTGGTATATTATATTCATTGATTTTCTGATTTTGAACCAGCCTTATATACCAGGAATAAATCCCACTTGGTTGTGATGTATCAGTCTTTTGATATGCTGTTGGATTTGCAAGTATGTTGCTGAGAATTTTGCATTTATGTACATTAGAGAGATTGGTCTGTAATTTTTTATTTTTTGTAGTGTCTTTATCTGGCTTTGGTATTAGGGTGATGTTGGCTTCATAAAATGTGTTGGGTAATTTTCCTTCCTCTTCAATATTTTGGAAGTGTTTAAACAAGATTAGTGTTAATTCTTTATGAAATTCTCGGTAGAATTCACCTATGATGCCATCTGTTCCTGGACTTTTCTTCATTGGGAGATTTTTGATGACAGATTAGTCTCTTTAAATGTGATTGGTTTGTTAAGTTCTTGTATTTCTTGCAGTATCAGTGTAGGTTGTTTGTGAATTTCTAGGAATTTGTCCATTTCATCTATGTTGTCTAATTTGTTGGCAGACAGTTTCTCATAATATCCTCTTATGATCGTTTTTATTTTTGTGTGGTTAGTTGTAATTTCCCTCTTTTAATTTCTGATCATTTTTATTTGTATCTTCTCTTTTTTTCTTTGCTATTCTAGTTAGGTGTTTGTCAATTTTGTTGATCTTAAAGAATTAGCATTTGGTTTTGTTGATTTTCTCTACTTTTTTTTTTCCCTCAATTTCATTTATTTCTGTTCTAATTGTTATTATTTCTCTCCTTCTGCTTGCTTTGGGATTGGTTTGCTGTTCTTTTTCTGGTTTCTCCAGTTGTTCAGTTTGATCTTTGATTTTAGCTCTTTCTTCTTTATTAATATAGGTGTTGAGGGCTATAACTTTTCCTCTCCAGACTGCCTTCACTGTATCTCGTAAGTTTTGATAAGTTGTGTTCTCATTTTCATTTGTCTCAATATACTTACTGCTTTCACTTGCAATTTCTTCTTTGACCCACTGATTACTTAGGAGTGTGTCGTTTAGCCTCCACACATTTGCAAATTTGCCTCATTCCTGTCTATTATTGATTTCCAGTTTCATTCCATCACGATCTGAGAAGGTGCTTTGTATAATTTCAATCTTTTTATATTAATTGAGAGCTTCATTATGCCCTAAAATGTGGTCTATCCTAGAGAAAGAACCATGAGCCCTCAAAAAGAACATAAAATCTGCTGAGTTTGGGTTTGAGGTTCTGTATATGTCTGTTAAATTTAGCTTGTTTATCATATTCTTTGAGTTCTCTGTTTCCTTGTTGATATTCTGTCTAGTTGTTCTAGCTAATATTGTGAGTGGTGTGTTGAAGTCTCCAACAATTATTGTAGACATGTCTATTTCTCCCTTTATTTTGCCAGAGTTTGCTTCATGTATTTTAGGGCAGCCTGGTTAGGTGCATAGATATTTATTTCTTCCTGGTGGATTGTCCCTTTATTAATACATAATTGTCTTCTGCATTCAAAACTTTTTTGTATTTAAAGTCTGTCAGGGGTAGTATAGCTACCTCTGATCTTTTTTGGTTACTATGTACCTGGAGTATCTTTTTTCAACCCTTCACTTTCAGCCTGTTTGTATCTCTGGGTCTAGGGTGGGTCTCTTGTAAGCAGCATATGGATGGCTCACTTTTTTTATCCATTCTGTCAGCCTATATGTTTTTTAAAAAAAATTATTTTCTATGTTTTAAAATATTTTTTATTGAAGTATATCATTCATATGTGAACCTACATAAAAATAAATGTATAGTAAGAGTTGTGAACTTACAAAATAAATATGCATAACATCATATATCATACAAATATGCTTATGATGGTTAGGCTTGTTTTCATAGAGAACACTGTCTAAGACACAGGAGTCTCATACATCACTTCCCTCCACCAACATCTTGTGTTGTTGTAAAACATTTGTTACAAACTATGCAAGAGCATTATCAAAATATTACTACTAACTACAGTCTATATCCTACATTTGATGTATTTTCCCCCCAACCCACCTTGCTATTTTTTAAAATGTACTTTTTTTGCAGAGGGTGTGAACTTACAAAATAATCGTGCACATGTGTAGAATTGAAGCAGGCTAGTAAGATAGGGAATGGATGGATCTGGAACCTGACAGACAGTCCACGTGGATATCAGGAACCCCCAAGATGGCTGCTGGAGGAACCCAGCCCCAGGATTCTGCTACCCAGAACAAAGACTCCTTCCTGAGAACAAGGAAAAGCCCCGGATGTTCCCTAGAAACTTTATCATTAGGTCCTCACTAAGGAATTGATGTGTGGGGGTAATCAATCCAAATAGCAAACACTGAAACCCCCTCCCCTGCCATTAGCAAAGGGGTGGAATAATGAACAGTTTAAAAGCCAAGCACAAACCAGAGCGTGGGTTTTCACCCTGTTCTTTTGCCTCCGGACCAGTCCTGCCCTCTGTGTGCCGCTTTTGCCATTTTTTCCTCTGCCACATGGCCACTTAAGTAAATCTGGGAATCTGTAATCTATAACGGGGAATTGTAGTTTGTAAATCAGTCCTCTTCATCCCTTTTCATCCCCTTCCTCTCTACCTGGGACCCCTGCTCTGTTGTTTTCTGTTATTTTCTCCCATTTCTCTTCCCTCCCTACCTGAATAAATTAACAGGCCTAACTCGCCCAGTATGCTCTTGAAATTGATTTCTGCAGCATAGCCAAGAACCTAGATAGAATCTGGTAACATATTTGGCAAGCCAGTCCAGGAATTTATTGGTGAGTGAAACTATGGCCTACAGCCTGCTTAATGTCTTCCTTTGGTTCTCTATTTTAAACAGGTTTGCATATGAGCCCCCACAGCTGGTAAACCTGGGAGGGAAGGAGCTGAGGTTCAGAAATTCTCTGCGTCCCTGCCGCACCCCGTGCACCCCGCCTTGTTAGATCTAACCCCAGTGGGGAGGCTGGGGCACAGTATGGGAGTTAACTGCACCGCTGGTCTTTCAAGCTGTCTCCGCAGCTGGAGGCTCTGCAAGACTTGGGGTGGGTGACTGCTGCCTTCTCCCTTCCTCTCTAGAGGGAACACGGCAGTAATGGAGAGCAGAGAGCGTATCCCTCCCATCGGGTCCAGGCTTCTGCAAGCTACACTCCTAGCTGACCATATCCGGCTACCTGGAGAAGGAAGTGGGAAGACTACGCAGAGTCAAAATGAATGCTGCGTGAGTTCTCCCCAGAGCGAATGTCCTTGCAATTTCTAACCTCTACCCATATTTTACCTTTTTGCTGAATCTCTTTTTGTAGGTTTGTGTTAGGATGCTCTGGTCTCTTTTAAAAAAAAAAAGTGAAAATAAAGTTCTTGTGGGAAGTGTCTCTGTTTAGCAAGGAAGCTGTTGCCTCAGGGCTGCAGAATCTATTAGCTAAAGACCTCTAATCACCGAATGGCCTTTTTTTGTTTAAAGATTTATTTATTTATTTTATGTCTTTCCCTCCTGCCCCCCCTCATTGTCTGTTCTCTGTGTCTATTTGCTGCGTGTTCTTTGTCCGCTTCTGTTGTTGTCAGCGGCACGGGAATCTGTGTTTCTTTTTGTTGCGCCATCTTGTTGTGTCAGTTCTCCGTGTGGGCGGCGCCATTCCTGGGCAGGCTGCACTTTCTTTCGCGCTGGGCAGCTCTCATTACGGGGTGCACTCCTTGCGCCTGGGGCTCTCCTACATGGGGGACACCCCTGTGTGGCATGGTACTCCTTGCAGGCATCAGCACTGTGCATGGGTCAGCTTCACACGGCTCAAGGAGGCCTGGGGTTTGAACCACGGACCTCCCATGTGGTAGATGGACGCCCTAACCACTGGGCCAAGTCCACTTCCCTGAATGGCCTTTTAATAACTGGTTTAACTGGAAAACTATCAGACAGTAAAGTAAGAACTAAGGCTGCGTTTAGTAATTCTGGAAGGATAGGAGGAAGAAGCACAATTCGGCTTGGCAGCTTCAGGTTGAAAATCTAATCGGCCTCTCTCCCAAGTCCAGGCTTCCCCAGCTATACCTGGTGGCAGGGGTCCTCTGATTTCCTGGATTGGTGGGAATCAGAGAGCAGCCAAATGTTTCCTGAGGTTTAACTCAGGAACTTCTGTTTGGGTCGGTCTGGACCCTGGAAATTAGGGGTGCTGAGAAACAGAGCAGGAAACTGAATAACTCCCATTCCTTGGGCCCATCCATTAAGAGAGCAGTCAATTATCTCCTGAGACAAACAAATGTCTCAGGTGCTTTGATTTGTGGCCACTGTTCAGGCCTCTCCGTTGGCTTGGGCTCATTTATCTGATATCTGGAATCAGATACCCCCAAGACCTGCCCGTAAGGATGCTTGTGGGCCAGTCATGCCCTGAAAATAAATATTCTCAGGACACTGAGAAAGGGCTTCAGTTCCAAATTATGTGGAGTGGTTAATTACTAGGATCCTGGGACGCCGGAACGGTAGACTAAAAGGTGCTTCTCATTCTTCCTAGAATAATGGGCACAACCTCTAGCATACCAGCAGACTCCCCGTTGGGGTGTATTCTCAAGAACTGGACAACCCTACCAACTGATGGGTTGAAGAAGGAGAAACTGATCTTCTGTAACACTGCATGGCCACAGTATAGCCTTGAAGGTGGCCAAAATTGGCCTGTAAATGGTACTCTCATATTTTCAGCTTTTTATGGCTCTATATAAGGATATGAGGTTAAGTGGATCTTGCAAGTTATGTTATGCATGGGAAGTGAAACCATTCCCTGACAGGGAGGGTGATATCTTAGATGAGCTCCTCCTCAGTTCCCTGCCTCCAGCTTCTGCTTCTGCACCTCATGTGCTTATAGCTACCCCAGTGGGAGTCACTAGAAGTGGAGCATCTTTCCACTCTAACGGGGAACACAAAGACAGCCTCTATCCAATAAGAGAAACAACAAATGGAGAAGCAGGAACAATTAAGAGTCCATGTTCCCTTCTCCATGACAGATTTAACTCAGTGTAACGAAGAGTTGGGGCGATTTTCAAAAGACTCAGGTAAGTTTACCGAGGAATTTCCAAAGTTAACCCTAAATTTTGAGCTAACATGGGGAGACGTGCATATTATTCTAGTCTTGTGCTGTACCCATGAAGAAAAACACTGCATTTGGGAAGCAGCCCAGGGGCATGCCAATGGAATGGCTGTGCAGCAGCCCCAGCAGTATGCTGTAGGTGGTTGTGGCAGTTCCAGAGGCTGATCCTAACTGGAACTTCCAAAGAGGGCAAGCAGACAATGATAACATGCTTGCTAGAGGGAATGAAAAGTGCATTGTCAGCTCTGTTAATTATAATGAGCTGCAGGAAATAACCCAGATGGAAAAGGAAAATCCTGCTCCATTTCAAGAGAGACAAGTAGAAGCTATGAGAAAGTATACCCAAGATAATCAGACTTACCAGAGGGACAGATTGTATTAAAAACCTTTTTATCGGCCAAGCATCTCCAAATATTAAAAGAAAACTCCAAAAGCTAGCTCTAGGTCCTGGAACCTCAAAGAACTTTCTTTTAAAAGTAGCTTTTTTCATCTTCAACAACCGTGACCAGGCCTTTGAGGAGTCGAGGGCAAAGGGGGACAGGCAGAATACTCAGCTACTTGCAGTTGCCATAAATGGCAGCCAGCCACCTCAGGGTCACCCCAGTTCAGGCTCCAAACTGTCAAAATCCTGTTTCAACTGTGAAGAGAATAGCCACTGGAAGAGAAATTGCCCTAAACCACGTTAGGAGTCCCCTGGTCTAGTCCCCAGTGTGGGAAAACAGGTCACTGGGCTGGGGAGTGTGCCACATCCTGAAGGAGAGACAGAGCACAGCCCAGGACCCTACTGGCAACCCGCCCCCATTGGAAGACTGAGGGGGCCGGGGCAAAGAGTGTCTCCTTGGACTACGTGGAACATTGAACTAGAGGAGGCCCGGGTGACCTTCAATGTGGCAGGTAAAAAAATTAACTTTTTAATTGATATGGGAGCCACTTATTCAGTTCTGACCTATCACTCCAAGCCTCCCTCCCCCAGGACCTGCCCAGTAGTGGGTGTTGACAGTAAAACTAAAGTTCGCTCTTTTACTGAACCCCTTCTCTGGCAGATAGGGAACCTAATTGTAAGCCATCATTTTTAATTGTCCCTGAATGTCCCACCCCCTTGCTGGGGCAAGATTTACCTCGTACTCTGGGGACATGTATCCAACTAGTAGGGATCAATAGAACCTCTAAGGTTCCTGTAGCCCAGTGCTCAAAGGAAGAATGTGGAACTCTGTTTAGCCATGGTTCTGGATAAAGAGTCAGGGGTCTCATCAACAGCCATTCCCCAGGAAGTCAAAAGTAAAGCAAATTCTATTGTTTGGGAAACTGGGATATCTGGAAGGGCCCTCTGGGTTCCCCCAGTTTCCATTTCTTATGATGTTAACCAACCATAACCTCATAGAAAACAGTACCCCTTCAAGGAGAAGGCTGTTAAAGGCCTCTGGCCTACAGTTTAAAAATTCTTGGAGAATGACCAACTAATTCCCTGCCAATCTCCCTGCAACACACCAATTCTTCTGTGAAAAAGCCCAATGGTACCTGCGGGCTGGTTCAAGACTTAAGAGCAGTCAATGGATTTCTAATACCAATTCATCCAGTTTACCTAACCCTTATACTCTGCTAAACCGGCCCTCAGAAACTGTGGCTTGGTTTACAGTTCTAAAAATGATGCCTTTTTCTGTCTTCCTCTCCACCCGGACTCCCAATTCCTTTTTGCCTTTGAATGGCAAGAGTCAAACTCTAGGCCCCAGTGCAACTTATGTGGACTGTGTTGCCTCAAGGGTCTGAGACAGCCCCGATATTTTTGGGAATGCCTAGCTCAGGACCTAGCTGACCTCTACTTGCCAGAGTGCCCTTTCATAATATGTGGGTGATCTGTTGCTTTGCAGTTCAATGAAGGAAGTTTCCGATGCCAACACCATTTTAGTCCTTAATTTCCTAGCTGATAGGGGCTATAGGATGTCAGCACCCAAGGCACAAATCTCTCAGCAAAAACCCTCTTATTGAGGGTTCCTTCTTACCCCAGGGGAAAGGTCTCTCTCCCCAGAAAGAATTCAAGCTATCGCTGGTATTCCCCTACCTCAAACAAAAAAAAAAAACAGCTGAGGGCTTTCCTAGGAATGGCTGGTTACTATAGACTGTGGATACCTAAGTTTGGGGAAATAGCCCAGCCACTGTATAGTGCTATTGCAGGAGCTGATAACCAACCCTTAGTGTGGGGAACAAGCCAGAAATCTGCCTTCCATGCCCTAAAATAGGCCTCAGTTAGCTCTCCTGCCCTAGGAATTTAACCTAAGCAAGCCTTTCTTTGTATATATAACTGAAAAGAAAGGAATAGCTCTGGGAGTGTTAGTCCAAAAACTGAGTAAAATTTCTTGACCTGTAGTTTATTTCTCTAAACCGCTAAGAAGTACAGCGCAGGGATGGTCACCTTGCTTAAGAGCAGTGGGGCAACAGCCCTTTTAATTGACAAAGCCACCAAACTAACTTGGTGGCAACCTCTCACAGTTTTCACCCCACACCAGGTAAAGAATGTGCTTGAGGCCATGGGCCACCAGTGGCTCACTGGTAGCCAGTTGATTAAATACCAGGCTCAATTGCTAGAAACCCATGAAGTGCAAATAAGGGTGTGTCAAACTCTTAACCCAGTCACCTTACTACCCGTGGAGGGCCCAAAGTCAGATCCTGAGGGACCCCTTCTCCTCTCCTGCCTTGAAACTCTTAACCAAAACCAGATTTAAAAGATGAGCCTCTTGTGAACCAAGACATTGAATGGTTCACAGATGGAAGCAGTTTTATTAAGGCAGGCCATGCAGTGGTTTCTCAGTTTGAAACTGTAGAAGCCACAGCTCTTCTCCCTGAAACTTCAACCCAAAAAGCAGAGCTAATTGCCCTTACCTAAAGTTTAAAACCAGCAGCTGGTAGCCGGGCTAATATTTACATGGACTCTAAATATGCTTTCCTTGTCCTTCATGCTCACTCTGCTGTGTGGTGAGATCTAGGCTTGCTTACTAACAGTGGGTCACCTATTAAGCATAGACAAGAAATCCTAGATTTACTAGAAGCTGTAGTGTTACCTCAAGAAATAGCAGTTATGCATTGTCCAGAACATCAGAAAGCAGACACTGCTATAGCAAAGGGAAATGCTCGAGCTGATGCAGCTGTGAAAGCAGCAGCACAAACCCAGGTCTCCCTCCTACCCCTTATCCCAACACCTTTGCCAGTACTTGAAGTCCCACAGTATACCCAGGATGAACAAACCAGGGCAGCTAGCCTGGGGTTCACCCTGGAGGCTGATGGATGGCTTGTTAAGGATACTCAGGTCTACCTGCCAGGAGCAGTGCAATGGAAAGTCCTTCATGGACTTCACCAAGCCACTCATCTGGGTGAGGAATGCCCTAACTAGCTTAGCCAAACAGGTTTTTGAAGGACAGGGCCTAGTGAAAACAGTCAAAGAAGTTACCAGGAGTTGCTCCCTGTGTGCAGTTAATAACTCAGACAATGGGAGGCTTAACTATCCTCCCTCTTTAAACCTCCCTGTCCAGATGTGGTGATCATACCCTGGGGAAAACTAGCAAATAGACCTCACCCACATGCCATCTCGCCAGGGCTATAAGTATCTCTTAGTACTGGTAGATATTTTCACTGGGTGCGTAGAAGTGTTTCCCACCAGGAGAGAAACAGCAACTGAAGTGACTAAAGCTCTCGTAAAGGAAAGAGTTCCCAGGTTTAGATTGCCTAAGTCCCTCCAGAGTGATAATGGGCCAGCCTTTACTAGCAAATAACCCAAGGTCTATTAGCTGCGGTTGGAATTAAATATCATCTCCATAGTTCCTGGAGGCCCCAATCCTTAGGGAAGGCAGAGAGATTTAACCACACTTTAAAGCAAATTCTAGCTAAACTCTGCTAGGAAACTACATCACCTTGGGTCATCAATTTACCCATTACCTTACTAAGTCTACGTTTAACTCCAAAAGACCCACTTCAGCTTAGCCCCTTTGAAATGGTTTATGGACTGTCTTTCCTTAGGCAGGACCTCGTACCAGATCCAGAAATTCAAGAACTCACAAAATATTTTTATCAACCTAGGAAAAACTCAACAAATTATCCAGGAGCTTGGAAACAAAATTCTTCCTAGCCCTAACCATGAATTATCTTTACCTAAAATTAAACCTGAATCCAGGTTCTAATCAAAACCTGGCAAGAAAGCAGACGTCACTCTCAATTATAGCCTAAATGGAAGGAATCTTATCCTGTAGTTTTAATCACTCCCACAGATGTTAAAGTTAAAGGAATTGCCAATGGGGTGCGTTTATCCCAAGTGAAGCCAGCTGCCCAAGAAAATATCAACTCACTAGAAACACCTGACGGGTCATATGAGTGCTAGTCATTGGATGGCCTAAAATCTCTCTTCAAGAAACGAAGGTAAGTATCATCTAAATCTCTAACCATTGCCTTAAAAAACCCCTTGCCTGTTTTCTTTTTAAAAAAGGCAATGTCCCTTCTCATCCTCCTCTTAACTGCATTAAGCATAACCTCCACCATTGAAAATTGGGTTGGCAATCTATACTAAACCCCATTATCTATTTCAATCATTCCCTAGAAATAACTAACAGCATAGATAAAACCAGCTGTGACTTAGAAAGCTCTGAAACAGCAAGCAGATCCTCTTGCTCCTGTGGCAATGCAAAACTGCAGGGCACTTGACGTGATAACTGCAGCACAGGGAAGAGTATGTCCTTTCCTTAAGGAAAAATGTCATCTCTATACAAATTACTCAAAACAGTCCTAAATGTATTCAAAACCTGCAAAATAAAGCCCACTGATGTAAAAAAAAAAAAAGTAGTCTTTATAAACACCTGGCCTTTTCTACTTCTGTGGTCCAGGGTCCTTTTAGTGGGACCATGTATTCTCACAATTCTAATTAAGTTTATTTCTTCCAGGATCAACACCTTGTTAGCACATGGGGACTTCATCCAGCTTCATACAGGATGCCAGATCTGTCTTCTTCCAATTGAGATAGAGTAACAAGGGAATTCTACACCTTGTCAGGCAGAGTCTGCGAGCCCCTAGCCAGCAGGAAGTAGGTACAGAAGAAAGATCATCTTCCTTCAGCACCCCTATAAGATGAAAGGTGTAGAACTCTCTAAGGGGGGAATGAAGCAAGCTAGTAAGATAGGGAATAGACGAATCTGGAACCTGACAGAGTCCATGTGGACATCAGGAATCCCCAAGGAGGCTGCTGGAGGAACTCCACCCCCGGGGATTCTGCTACCCAGAACAAAGACTCCTTTCTGAGAACAAGGAAAAGCCCCGGATGTTCCCTAGAAACTTTGTTATTAGGTCCTCACTAAGGAATTGATGTGTGGGGGTAATCAACCCAAACAGCAAACACCTGAAACCCCCTCCCCTGCCATTAGCAAAGGGGTGGAATAATTAACAGTTTAAAAGCCAAGCACAAACCAGAGCATGGGTTCTTGCCCTGTTCTTTTACCTACAGACCTGTCTGGCCTCTGTGCACTGCTTTTGCCATTTTTTCCTCTGCTACGTGGCCACGTAAGTAAATCTGGGGATTTATAATCTATAATGGGGAATTGTAACTTGTAAATCAGTCCTCTTCATCCCTTTTCATCTTCCTCTCTACCTGGGACCCCTGCTCTGTTATTTTCTGTTATTTTCTCCCATTTCTCTTCTCTCCCTACCTAAATAAATTGCTGGCCTAACTCACCTAGTATGCTTTTGAAATTCACTTCTGTAGCATAACCAAGAACCTAGATAGAATCTGGTAACAGAATTACCATACAGCACCCCTTCACCAATACACCACATCAAGGTGGATTATTTGTTACAGATTGTGAGATAATATTATTAGACTTTTTCCATACCCCCCCATTATCAACAGAGTACATCTCTGGCATTGATAGTAGAATATTACAGTCCGTAGGTGACACCAATTGTATTTTTTCTATGCTTCTCCACATTCCTGCCACCCTGCAAATAATGACATACATCCATTCTAGCTCCCTGAAGAATACTCTTGCATCTGTACCATCAACCACAAATCTCATTCACCTCTGACTTCACTGTTATTCAGTCCCTAGGTTATTCTCTAGTTTTCTTTCAATTGACATTTACATCTCTAGACTACCATTTTCAGCCACAATCCCATTTATATACCACCTACTATTCACTATAATCCCATTTATATACCACCTACTATTCACTATAATGTGTTAACATCAACTCTATCCATTTCCACACTTTTACTGTCAAGTTAATTAAAACTTGTATATACATTAAGGCTCAGTAGTCCCTCCCAACTGTCCTCTTATCTCCTAATAATCTATACTCTAGGTTTTAACTCCATGCATTTATTCTTTTATATTTAGTTCATATTAATGAGACCATGCAATATTTGTCCTTTTGTGTCTGTCTTACTTCACTTAGTATAATGTCTTCAAGATTCATCCATGTTATCATGTTTCCAATTTCATTTCTTCTTACTGCAGCATAGTATTCAATCGTATGTATACGCCACATTTTGTTTATCCATTCTCTGGTTGATGGACTCTTGTGTTATTTCGACCTTTTGGCGATTGTGAATAATGCTGCTATGAACATCAGCGTGCAGATATCTGTTTGCGTCACAGTTTTTAGTTTTTCCGGGTATATCCAGGCAGAGGAATTGCTGGATTGTATGGCAGTTTTATATTTAGCTTCCTGAGGAACCACCAAATTGTCTTCCACAGAGGTTGTACCATTTTATAATCCCATCAACAGTGAAGAGGTCTTCCTATTTCTCTACATCCTTTCCCACACTTATTGTTTTCTGTCTTTTTAACAATGACCATTCTATGCAGTGTGAGATGATATTGTCATTTTGATTTGTATTTCTCTAATAGCTAGTGATAAGGAACATTTTTTATCTGCTTTTTGGCCATTTGTGTTTCCTCTTTGGAGAAATGTCTATTTAAATCTTTTGCGTATTTTAAAAATTGGATTGCTTGCTGAGTTTATTGTTGAGTTGTAAGATCTTTTTATATAGAACAGAAACCAAATCTTTACTGGATATGTGGTTTCCAAATATTTTCTCCTATTTAGTGGGTTGCCTTTTCACCTTCTTGATGAAATTCTTTGAATCACAAAAGTGTTTAAGTTTAAGGAGGTCCCATTTATCCGTGTTTATTTTCATTGCTCATGCTTTTGGTGTAAGGTTTAAGAATGCATCACCTACCACCAGGTCTTGAAGATGTTTTCCTACATTTTCTTCTAGGAGCTTTATCGTTCTTGTTTTTATATTTAGGCCTTTGATCCATTTTGAGTTGGTTTTTAAAAAAAATATGTGTCCTTTATTTATTAAAAATTCTTTCTTTCCCTCCCTCTCCCCACCGCCCTGCTGTTTTTGCTGTGTGTATCCATTCATTGTTTGATTTTCTGTATCTGTTTCTCTTTTTGTCTTCTCTTCTCATTTTTTTCTCCTCTAGGGTTCACTGGGATTTGATCCCAGGATCCTCTGATGTGGAGAGAGGTTCCCTGTCACCGGCACCATCTCAGTTCCTGATTTCTGTTGCACTTTACCTTGACTCTCCCCTTTGTCTCTTTTTTATTGCATCATCATCTTGCTGCATGACTCACTTTCGCAGGCACTGTCTCACCATGCAGGCACTGGCATGAACACATTCTGAGTTAATTTTAGTATAAGGAGTGAGATATAGGTCCTCTTTCTTTTTTTTTGGCTAAGGTTATCTAGTTCTCCCAGCACTATTTGTTGAATCGAGTGTTCTGCCACAGCTGGGTGGGTTTGACAGGTTTGTCAAAAATCTGTTGACCAGAGATGTGAGGGTCTCTTTCTGAACCATCAGTTCAGTACCACTGATCTATGTGTCTATCTTTATGCCAATACCTTACTGTTTTTACCACTTTAGCTAGGTAATATGATTTAAAGTCTAGAAGTGAAAGTTCTCTAACTTTTCTTTTCCTTTTTAAGAATATTCTGGCTATTCGGGGCCCCTTACCCTTCCAAATAAATTTGATAATTTTGTTTTCCATGGTGGAATTTTTATTGGGATTGCATTGAATCTGTGTATCAATTTGGTTAGAACTGACATCTTAATGCTATTTAGTCTTCTAATCCATGAGCAGGCAATGCTCCTCAATTTCGTTAGGTCTTTTTAAAATTTTTTAGCAATGCTTTGTAGTTTTCTGAATACAAGTGCTTTACATCCTTGGTTAAGTTTATTCCTAAATATCTGATTCTTTTAGTTGCTATTGTAAATTAAACTTTTTTTCTCTGACTTCCTACTTAGATTGTACATTATGATTGTATAGAAACACCACTGATTTTTGTGTATTGTTCTTGTATGTTGAAAATCTACTTAAATTGTATACTTGCTCTAGCAGCTTTGTTGTAGATTTTTTGGGACTTTCTAGATATAGGACCATATCATTTGTGAATAGTGAAAGTTTTGTTTCTCCCTTTTTGATTTGGATGCCTTTTATTTCTTTTTCTTGCCCGATTGCCCTTGCTAGCACCTCTAGCACTATATTGAACAACAGTGGGCATCCTTGTCTTGCTCCTGATCTCAATAAGAAAGCCTTCAGTCTTTCATCAGTGATTACAATGTTAACTGTGAGTTAAAAAAAAAATATATGGCCATTATCATGTTGAGAAAGTTTCCTTCAAGTCCTATCTTTCAGAGTGTTTTTTATCAAGAAAAGATGCTGTATTTTGTCAAATGCCTTTTCTGTGTCAATTGATAAGATCATGTGATTTTTCTTCTTTGATTTATTAATGTGGTGTATTATGCTGATTGATTTTCTTGTGTTGAACCACCCCCGCATGCCTGTATAAAACCCAACTGATCATAATGAATAATTCTTTTAATATGTTGTTGGATTAGATTGGCAAGCATTTTGTTGAGGGTTTTTGCATCCATATTCAGTAGAGAAATGGGTCTGTAATTGTCTTTTTTAATAATAACTTTATCTAGTCTTGGTATCAGGGTGATATTGGCTTCATAGAATGAGTTTGGTAGCATTCCTTCTTGCTCAATTTTTTGGAAGAGCTTGAGAAAGGTTGGTATTAGATCTTTGAATGCTTGGTAGTATTTATCTGTGAAGCCATGGGTCCTGGGCTTTTCATTTTGGGGAGTTGTTGGATGACCATTTCAATCTCTTTACTTGTGATTGTTTTGTTGAGGTTTTTTATTTTTTCTAGAGTCATTGTAGGTTCCTAAGAATTTTTCCATTTTTTCTACATTGTCTAGATTTTGGCATACAGTTGTTCATAACATCCTCTTTTTTTTCCCCAAAGATTTATTTTATTTCTCTCCCCTCCCCTCCCCTACCCCAGTTGTCTGTTCTCTATGTCTATTTGCTGTGTATTCTTTCTTTGCCTGCTTCTGTTGTTGTCAGTGGCATGGGAATCTGTTTCTTTTTGTTGCATCATCTTGTTGTGTCAGCTCTCCGTGTGTGCGGTGCCATTCCTAGGCAGGCTGCACTTTCTTTCACGCTGGGTGGCTCTCCTTACGGGGTGCACTCCTTGAGTGTGGGGCTTCCCTACACAGGGGACACCCCTGTGTGGCAGGGCACTCCTTGCGTGCATCAGCACTGCACATGGGCCAACTCCACACGGGTCAAGGTAGCCCGGGGTTTGAACCGCGGACCTCCCGTGTGGTAGACAGATGCCCTAACCACTGGGCCAAGTTCACTTCCCCATAGCATCCTCTTATGGTCTCTTTTATTTGTGGGTTCAGCAGTAATGTCCCCATTTTCATTTTTCATATGGTCTATTCTCAAGAAAGATCCATGAGCACTTGAAAAGAATGTATATCCTGCTGTTTTGGGTGCAATGTTATGTATATGTCTATTAGGTTTAGTCCATTTATCATATTATTCAAGCTCTCCATTTCTTTATTGATCCCCACACTTTTAGTTACTGTTATTGATACAATCTTTATTTCTAGACCCTCTTCTAAGCCTCTCTCTCCTGTCTTTTCAGGTTGTAACACTCCCTTTAATATTTCCTGCAAAGCCACTCTCTTTGCTATAAACTCTCTCAATTTCTGTCTATCTGTGAATAGTCTTAAACTCACCCTCATTTTTTGAAAGATAGTTTTGGTAGGTATAAGATTCTTGGTTGGCAATATTTTTCTTGTAGTATTTTAAATATATCATACCACTACCTTCTTGCCCCCATGGTTTCTGATGAGAAATTAGCATTTATTCTTATTGGATATCCTTTATATGCTATGCATTGCTTGTCTCTTGCTGCTCTCAGAGTTTCTTTTTGTTTGGCTTTGACATTCTTATTAGTATATGTCTGAGAGTTAGTCTATTTGGATTTATTTGGATGGGTGTATGTTGTAGTTCTTGGACATGGATATCTATGTCCTTCAATAGAGTTGGGAAATTTTCTACCATTATTTCTTCAAATATCCATTTTGCCTCTTTTCCCTTCTGTTCTCCTTCTGGGACACCCATGACACATGTTTGCATGACTCTTGCTGTCATTTAGTTCCCTGAGACCCTGTTCAATTTTTTCCATTCTTTTCTTCATCTGTTCTTTATATGTTTGCTTTCAGAGGCTATGTTTTCAAATTCTCTGATCTTCTGCCTGTTCAAATCTGATGTCATGTGCCTCCAGTGTATTTTTAATTTAATTTGTTGAATCATTCATTCCCATAAGATCTGCTATTTTTTTATATATGCTTTTAAATTCTTCTTTGTGCTCAACCAGTGTCTTTGTAATATCCCTAATATCTTTAGCCATCTCATTGAACTTATTAAGTAGATTTGTTTGAACATCTATGATTGGTTGTCTCAATTCCTTTATGTTATCTGGAGACTTATCTTGTCCTTTAACTGGGCCATATCTTCCTATTTCTTGGTATGGATTGTAATTTTTTTTGTTGGTGTCTTGGCATCTGGCTTACTATTTATTCTGGTACAGTTTCTGTCTTAGTTTAGGGCTTTCTTGCCTTTTCTCCCTTGCTGGTTGTTAAGTAGGAGCCAAGTATGTAGTTGGTGCTACAAGTGGTGGAGTCTGAAGCTGCCTGCATTGCCCCAGGAATTGATGAAGCTTCTCCCACCTTTCTCCTCTACCAGGGGTAGGGACAGAACTGCAGCCATGTGTAATAATCCAAGTTGTGCAGGACAAGACTGTTCTGCAGTTGCCTGGAGAGACTGATGAAGCTTCATGCCCCTTTCTCCTCTGTCTGGGGCAAGGATGTAGCTGCAGGTGTGGGAAACAGTCTATGCTGTGCAGAATGTCCAAAATGACCACAGTTGCCCAGGTAGACTGCCATAGCACTGGCCTCCCTCTCCTTGTCATTGGTGTAGATGAACCCTCTGGAGTGCTCAAACATTTCATTTGTGTGGGCCAATTCTGCTCTTTAGGGGGTTGGAACAGAAACTCCAATGCCCAAAAATTCAGTCCCTGTAGGCTAAAAGTGCCTGCCATTACCCAGAGAGGCTGAGGAAACACTAGATTGCTTTTAACCTATTGGGGATGGGGGTGGATTCACAGGCATCCACCAGTCCAGGCCATGAAGGCCAAAAGTGCCTGTCATTGCCCAGAAAGGCAGAGGATACTCAGCTTCTCTCCATTCTACTTAGGGGTGGGTTTGCAACTACAGGTGTCCAGCTGTTTGGTCTGTATGGGTCAAAACTCTGTACAGTTACCAAGAGAGGCTGGGGAAACACAGTTCCTTTCTTGTCCTATTGGGGGTGAAGGTGGAGCCACAGGTGCCCAAAAGTTGAGTTTGTGCAGTCCAAAAGTAACTGCAGCTGCCCTGAGAGGCTGAGGAAACACTGGCTCCCTCCTATCCTATGATGGTGGCAGAGGTGGAAAGGAACCAAAGGTGCTCAACAAACCAGTTAGTGTGGGCTGAAAATGCCTGCAGTTGCCTGGAGAGGCCAAGGAAACACATCTCCTCCCCCATCCTATTGGAGTGAGAAGATGGAGCCCTAGGTGTCTGACTATTCAGTCTGTGACAGCTGAAAGTGCCTACAGTTACTCAGAAAGGCTGGTGCAGGTATCCCTGGTTTAACTCCCTGCTGGAAGTGGGGCTAAGAGTCTAGGCTAGGGCTGTAATATGATCTTGGTGGAAAGAAACCAGACTCTAACTTCACTGTGATTTTCAGTTAACCCTGCTTTCCCTCATGCTGGGGATCAAGTTAAAATAGTGGTTTCCAACCTCTTTCTGATTTGGACACGTTCAAACTTTAGCTGTTCTTAGGATTATACTATTGCCAGCTGAATTTACTAATCAGTCGCTGAAGTCAGTGCCCATCTGTCTCTACTCCCCCACAGAATAGCTCCTGTGGCAGCTTGCATTGCCAGTGGAATATGGGCATTAGCCTTCTTGGCATGACCTGCAGTTTCCCAGAATGGCTGGTGCAGGTTCCCCCAGCTTTCTCCATGCCAGAAGAGGGCTGGTGTTTAGGCTAGAGCTTCAATCCCATCTGGGTGGAAAGAACCTGACCTTACCAGCACTGCGATTTTCAATCAGCCCCACTTCCCCTCATGCTGGGTTTGGCATTAAAATGGCAGCTACTGGCCTCTTTCTGACTTAGACAGGTTCAAATTTTGACTGTTCTTAGGATTATACTTTAGGCTGCTGAACTTTCTAGTCAGCCCTGTTTCTCTTCCTGCCCTGTTTTTGGGAAATGGACCTTTCAACTCCAGCCATGGAAATGCTCCTTAGGTGGCTTGTGCTGTGGATCCTGTCCTTCATGGTGTGGAGTGCCCTACTCATGAATTCTCTCTGCAGATGGGCAATCTCCTCCTTCTATACTTTGAAGGATGTTTCAGGATACTCTTCTGGTCTCCTGGGGCCCCCAAACAGGTGCTTTTGATAGCAATGGGTGATTACTAACTACCCTGCAGAACGAGCTGACTCTTAGAGTTCTTTACTCTGCTACTATCTTGCCCCTTCTCCTGTCAGTGTATACCTTTTGATCAGGGAGTTTAATCTACTTATATTCAATAATATTATTGTAAATGCATTATTTACTTCCACCATTTTAATCTTTGGTTTTCATATGTTGTATCTTATTGCCTGTCTTTTTACTCTTTTGGTTATCCTTTCTGCTGTTCTTTCTTCTATACTCTCCTCCAAGCCTGTCTCTTCTGTCTTTTTCTTTCAGGCTCTAAAGCTTCCTTTAATATTTCTTGCAAAGTTGGATTCCTTTTTACAAACTCTCTTAATTTCTGTTTGTTTCTGAATATTTTATACTCACCGTCATATTTGAAGGGCAATTTTGCTGGATAAAGAATTCTCACCTGGCAGTTTTTCTCTTTCAGTATCCTAATTGTATCATACCACTATCTTCTTGCCTCCATGGATTCTGATGAGAAATCCACACTAGGTATTACTGGGCATCCCTTGTATGTGATGATTTGCTTCTTCCTTGTTACTCTCAGAATTTTCTCTTTGTCTTTGACATTTGACATTTTGAGTAGTATGTATCTTGGAATAGGTCTATTCAGATTTGTTCTGATTGGGGTATGGTGCACTTCTTGGACATGTAAGTTCATTTCTTTAGTGAAAGTTGGGAAATTTTCAGCAATTATTTCCTCAAATATCTTTCTGTCCCTTTTCTCTTCTCTTCTTCTGGAACTCCCATGACATGTATGTTGTTGCATTTCATGTTGTCATTCAAATCCTTGAGCTCCTGCTCAATTTTTTCCCATTCTTTTCTCTCTTCAAATTTAGCTGTTATGTCTTCAGTATCACTTATTCTTTCTTCAATCCTTTCAAGACTGTTGTTGTATGCCTCTTTTGATCTTACCTATCATGTCCCTTATTCCCATGAGCTCTGCTAATTTTCTATTCAGGTTTTCAAATTCTTCTTTGTGTTTGCTCAATATCTTCCTGGTTTTGTTTACCTCTTTAGCCATATTTTCTTTCAACTCATGAATTTGATTTTGGAAATCTGTGTGCATCTCAAATCCTGCATCTCTTCTGGGGCTTTGATATACTGCTTTTTTTGGGCCACATCCTTTATTTTCTTAGTATGGCTTGTAATTTTTTGCTCATGTCTAGGCATCTGATTAGGATGGTGAATTTACTCAGATGCTCAATTTCTCTCTCTTTTGTAGGGATTTAGTGGCAGGAATCTGTGTTTTACTGCTGTTCTTTGATTCCTGGTTCATCCTGTGTCTTTAGTATTTTCCCTGTTAGTTGCTCAAAACTGGGTCCTGGACCCTGTAATGGGTTGCAGACCCACTTCCTAAGGTCTTGAGGAGGGAGGCTATATAGGCCTTACCTGTTTACTTTTTAAAAAAAGATTTTATTTTGTTTTTTATTTCTCCCCATCCTCTCATTGTTTGCATTTGCTGTGTTCTGTTCATTGTGTGCTCATTTTCCTTTTAAGAGGCACTGGGAACTGAACCCAGGACCTCCCACTTGGGATGGAGGTGCCTAATTGCTTGAGCCACCTGTTCCCTGCTTTGTTGTGTCTTTCATTATGTTTTCCTCCTTGTGTCTCTTGTTGCATCATCTTCTTGTGTCAGCTCACTGTACCAGCCCATTGCATCAGCTTGCTATCTTGCCCATCTTCTTTAAGGAGCACTAAGAACCAAAACTGTAACCTCTCATGGTAGGTGGGGGTGCAATTGCTTGAGCCACATCCGCTTCCCTTATATACTTTTAATTTCCTAACATGTACTTCCTTTATCTGTCAGCAAATGGCAAGCTTTGGCATCCCTGTTAGTTTAACGCCTGGTTGGAGTGTGTTTGCTGCAACACAGACTGGATCAATATGGTATAGGTTCCTGCCTGGAGATTAAGAGCTTTGTAATTTAAACATTCTCAGGGAAAGTTCTCCAATCTTTGCTGGCAGCCTCCTTCCTTTTCCCAGGTAGGAAGTAATTCCACTTCCCCCTGTGTATCCTCAACAATCAGTCCTTGTTAGTAGAGAGGAAAATTGAGAGGGTTGGATCTCAGTCCTTGATCTTTTTAGTCCTGAAACTGGCTCTCAAGGCAAACAATGGTGCAACCCCACCTAGCCTGAAAGGGCTCATAGAACACAGTAGAGCAAATTTGTGGTCCAAAAGCTGGGTCAGCCTTAGGCTGTGTCCCCTCTCTACTCCTTCCTGGGAAGGTGGATCCCAGCAGCCACCTATGTCTACAGCTATTCCCAGAGGCCTGAGTATTCAAAAGTGTTTTTAGTGTGGAGGACGGTGCTGGCAGTAGCAGCTGCCTGTTTTAACTTGCAGTTTGCCATCGCAATTATTTTCCTTTGTTCTTCTCTCTTCTGGGCATTGTCCAGCCTTCCCCTGGTGTCCTAAAACCTAGAAGATTTTTTTTTCTTGGCTGTTTCTGCCTGTCCTTTAGCTATTTTTCTGGGAGAGAAGAGAGTCCTGTGTCTTTCTAGTCTGTCATCTTCCTGGAACAGCACCCCTTCTTGATAAAAAACACTCCGAAAGATAGAAATAGAAGAAATCTTTTTCAATATGGTAAAGTGCATATATGAAAAAGCCTCCAGCTAGCATTGTACTCAATGGTGAATCACTGAAAGCTTTCCTGCTGGGGTCAGGAACAAGACAAGGATGCCCACTGTCACCAAAGTTATTCAATATTGTGTGAGAAGTTCTAGCTAGAGCATTAAGGCTAGATAAAGAAATAAAGGAACCCAAATAGGAAAGGAAAACGTAAAACTTTCACTATTTGCTAATGATATGATCCTATATCTAGAAAAATCTTAAAAAATCCACAACAAAGCTTCTAGAATTAATAGATGAGTTCAGCAGAGTTGCAGGATACAATTAATATGCAAAAATCAATAGCATTTCTATATACTACTCATGTGCAATCTGAGGAGGAAACCAGACAAAAATTCCATTTATAATAGTGACTAAAACAATCAAATATTTAGGAATAAACTTAACCATGGACATAAAGGACCTGTATTCAGAAAACATTAAAACATTGCTAAAAGAAACCAAAGAAAACTTAAATGGAAAGACATTCCATGTTCATGAATTGGAAGACTAAATATTGTTAAGAAGTCAATTCTACCCAGGCTGATTTACAGATCAATGCAAACCCAATAAAAATCCCAACAGCTTTCTTTGCAGAAATAGAAAATTCAATAATAAAATTTATTTGGAAGGGTAAGGGACTCTGAATAGCCAAAAAGATCCTAAAAAAGAAAAAGAAAGTTGTTAAGACTCTAACTTCCTGACTTTAAAACATATTACTTAGCTACAGTGATAGAAGTAGCATGGTGCTGGCAAAAAACAGACAGTTGACCAAGGAAACTGAATGAAGACTCAGAAATAGACCCTCACATCTACAGCCAAGTGATTTTTTTTTTTTTTTTTTTTTTTTTTTGGATACTGGGAGACAGAGATTGAACCTGGGACCTCATGTGTGGGAAGCTGACCTTCAATCACTGAGCCACATCGGCTTCCCTGAGTTGGTTTTATCATTTGTTTTGCTTGTTGTTTATTTTTTCAGGAGACACTGGGAACCAAACCTAGGACACCCCATGTAGCAGAGAGGTGCTAAATCACTTTGAGCCACCTCAGTTCCCTGCTTTTTTGTGTCTGTCATTGTCTTTGCTCTTTATGTTTCAGTGTTGTATCAGCTCACAGTGCCTGCCGGTTGCTCCAGCTCACTCTCTTGCTTGTCTTTTCTAAGAGGCACTGGGAACTGAACCAAGGATCTCCCATGTTGTAGGCAGGTAGGTGCTCAATTGCTTGAGCTGCTTCTGCTTCCCAGTCAACTGATTTTTGACAAGGCTGTCAAACCCACCCAGCTGGACCAGAACAGTCTATTCAACAAATGGTGCTGGGAGAACTGGATAGCCATATCCAGAAGAAAGAAAGAAGACCCCTGTGTCATACCTTATACAAAAATTTACCCAAATCAGATCAAGAACCTAAATATAAAAAACAACAACCATAAAACTCCTAGAAGAAAATGTAGGAAAACATCTTCAAGGTCTTGTGATAGGTGGTAGTTTCTTAAACTTTACACTCAAAGCATGAGCAAAAAAAGAAAAAATAGAAATGGGACCTCTTCAAAATGAAACACTTTTTTACCTCAAAGAACTTTGTCAAAAGGGTGAAACAATAGCTGACTCAATGGCAGAAAATATTTGGTGATCATATATCTGATAAGGGTTTTATATACATGATATATAAAGAGATGATACAACTCAACAATAAAAAGATAAACTATCTGATTAAAAAATGGGAAAAAGACTTGAAAAGACAATTGTCCAAAGAAGAAATACAAATGATGAAGGAAAAAAATGAAAAGTTCAACATCACTAGCAATTAGGGAAATGCAAATCAAAGCTACAATGAGATATAATTTCATGCCTATTAGACTGGCCACTATTAAAAAGTCAGAAAACTGTAAATGTTGGAGAGGATGTGGAGAGATAGAAACAGTTATTCACTGTTGGTGGGAACGTAGAATGGTACAGCCACTGTGGAGGACTGTTTGGTAGTTCCTACAGAAATTGAATATTGACTTCCTATGGGACCTGACAATACCATTGGTAGGTATACATGCAAAAGAACTGACAGCAGTGACATGAAGAGACATCTGCACACCAATGTTCATAGCGACATTACTCATGATTGCCTAAAGATGGAAACAACCCAGGTGTCCATCAATGGATGAATGGATAAACAATTTGTGAATGTACACATGATGAAATATTATGCAGCTTTAAGAAGAAATGAAATTGTAAAACATATAACAACATGGATGAACCTGGAGGACATTATGTTGAGTGAAGCAAGCCAGACACAAAAGGACAAATAATGTATGATTGAGCTATTATGAATGAAATACATTGCATAATGCATGGAATTAATAATTAGAATATAGGCCACCAGAAAATAGAATGAGGGTAGAGAATGGAAAGCTGATGGATAATCTGTGCAGAATTAGTTAAAAGGTTGTTTGTAAATCTTTGGAAATAAATGGAAATGATGAGAACACCTCATGGTGTTTGTGACTATCAGAGCTATTATATGGGTATGACAGTGTTTGAAAGGGAGAGTCTAAAGACATGTATATTACTAGAAGGAAAGCTAAAAAATGTAATATGAGACTGTATAACAGTGAAACCTCATGTAAAGTAAGAATATGGGTGATACTGCATATATAAGGCTGTTTTTACAAAATGTAAATACAAATATATTAGAGAGAAGGAAACAGTAGCAGCTATGTACGTCAGGGGAAGCACAGAAATTGAGAGGGGATGAGTTTTGTTTGTTTGGTTTTCGTTCAGTATTATTACTGGAATAATGAAAATTTTCTAAAAGTGATTGGAGTGATGAATGCATAACTATGTGATTATACCAAATACAATTGATTGTACACTTTGGATGGATTTATGCTTTATGAATATGTATCAAAAATTGATTTGTTAAAACATTTTTTTCCAAATACAAGTTTGAGTTCTTTTTACCATTACCTGTGTTGATTATTTGGCAATATGCCTGGAGCCCTTCCATGACATAATTTAGTGTTTTTTTTTTATAAGTCTTTTTTTTTTTTTTAAGATTTATTTATTTATTTTTCTCCCCTTCCCCTCCCACCCTGGTTGTCTGTTCTCTGTGTCTGTTTGCTGAATCTTCTTTGTCCGCTTCCGTTGTTGTCAGCTGCACGGGACTCTGTGTTTCTTTTTATTACGTCATCTTATTGTGTCAGCTCTGTGTGTGTGTGGCACCATTCTTGGGCAGGCTGCACTTTCTTTCACGCTGGGTGGTTCTCCTTACGGGGTGCACTCCTTGCCCGTGGGGCGCGCATCAGCACTGCCCGTAAGCCAGCTCCACACGGGTCAAGGAGGCCTGGGATTTGAAGCACAGGACCTCCCATGTGGTAGACGGATGCCCTAACCACTGGGCCAAGTCCGCCGCCCTAATTTAGTTTTTAATTTCACTTGTGCCCCATCAGGCCATATGTCCTGCCTCCTCAGTCGTGGCTCCCAAGCCCCCAGACCCCCCACTTCCCTGAGACCTGCCAGAAGGACTAGAATTCTTTACTTTTTTCTCTACTCCTAAGTTCTCTCTTCTGTTCAGTCTACCTGGCCTCAACAAAATACGTTTAAAAGGCACCTTGGGTTCTCTTCAGTATGAGACCACACCTTTGTGACTCTCAAACCCCAAGGTAGGACAGAAAGTGTTCATTAAAAGCCTGTTGAATGAAGTGCAAATAGCTTTGAAGTCAGCTTAGTTTTAAGGTGTCCCTCTTCAGCCACACTGCAAGTTCCCTTGGGCAGGGTCTGACTTGTTAGACCCCTGGGCGATGAATGCATCTTGCTTTGGCTTAAGTATGTAGAAGATGGTTAAGGTCTCATCATCATTACCTGGTTATGGAGTGAATCTACCCTTTGCCAGTGGTGGAATAACTAAACCAGGATTCCTAGCTGTGGGCGAGGGAGTCTGCCTGGTCAGTGTTTATCCTTGTGCCCTCCTCCTCTCCTTGCCTGTCCCTCCCTGCCTGCTCACATCCTCTTCATCCCCGATTACTGTTAATTAGAAGAAAAGGTTTTTGGAGGCAGGTTGGCAAGTAGCTTCATGCTATAAATACAAGTTCTCTTGGATATCACGTTATCCATTTGGATTTATGGAGAGGAGTTAATAAAATTCATTGCTGTTCATTTATACATTCATAAAATTCCTATTTGGCTTTCTAATTCTGTTGTCCTCAAACCCTTTGGGTCACACATCACTCATGTCTCTGCTGGTTCTTGTTCATATAAGGGTAAATAAAAATGCGAGGGAGAAAGAGTGACTTTCCCTCTCCCATTTCTTAGAGCATTTTTAAATAAAATTTTTAATTGTGATTCTTTCTTGGTGCCTTTTCGGGCAGTTTAGTGTAGTGAGAGGGAAGGCGGCCCTGGCCGGGCAGTTACCACGGCTGGCAGACCGCACGGCCATGAGCCACCGCCAGCAAACCTGAGGGAAAGGCTGCGGGGAAGATACCGCCAGCCCCTGGCCTTGACATCCCGTTTGGAACTCTTTCCAGGGTCAAGGGGAAGCCCCAGATACCTCCAAACAAAAGGCCTCACCATGGGCCTCTTTAGCGCTAACAGGTGGGGCAACCAATCAGGACAGCCAACAGCTGGGGCCCTGCCCCAAGATTATGAACAGAGAGGAGGAAAGACTTTAAAAAGGCCTGACCTGGGACCCCATATGTGTGATTCATCCTGTAGCACCCACAGTCCATGTGTAGGACTGTGCACTTTTCTGGTTTCTGAATAAACTCTCTATTCCCTGCCTACCCTATGACGTGTCCTTAAGTTCTTTTATGTGCCATAAGCCAAGAACCCAGAGCCTTCTGCCAACACTTGAGATGTATGCACACCGTTTAGCCAGGATGTACGAGCCATCTCTTTGAAATGCAGCCATAAGGGAGCCTTTGCCTGCCTGCCTATCACCCAGTTTCTGTGGGAGGATAGGTGCTTAAATTCAGCTGGTGCCTGGCTCCATTTTGCAAACCTACCTCCTAAGGAAAATTAAATAGAGACAATTAGCAAACAAAGATAAACTCCCCAATTAGCATGTGCTTTTAGGATGAACTATGTGAAGGAATGGTGCTGTCAAGACCTCTTACTGGAAGATTAGCTGTAGTTTATCTTGAGAACATGTACTTAATGAGTTGCATCTGCTTGGCTATATAAAAGGTGAGATATCTTTATGTCTTTTCAAATTCTAGCAGATTGCCCATGATATGCATCATATTCTGGTTTAATGCTTATTCAATATGATAAAATCAAGTAGGCCCTACGTGGTGGCACCTGTGCTAAATTTAAGCCCCATGGCAAGTTTCTATTTCTGATAAAGTCCCTTCTCACCAGAAGACCAAATTTAAATACAGCCAGATCTTTTATCAATTATGCCAGCAAACCTCTTCATTCCTAAACAACTACCTGCTCCCCACTTTGTAAGAGCTCCATTAGTATAATATAAACCTAATATTGGTCAATCAGAACATTTCCTCACTTGCTTCCACATTAGCCCTATATAAGCTTCTTCTTTCCCTCCCTTGGTGGCACAGCCCATTTCATGAAGTGCTCAATGAAACTGTGAGATCCAAAATAGCAAGAAAAGTTTTTCTTTTACAATTAATACAACTGTTTTCCTTTTCTTCTACTTTGTGGAGAGTTTTACTGGTTTGGCAGGAGATTTTGTTTTTAATTATATTTCTCCAACACGCATCACAAGCATTTCTTGGCAGATCTCTTCCATTCATTCATTTATTTGTTCATTTATTCATTCTACTATGAATTTTCAATGCATTAAAACCTCAGATTTTCTTACTCTCCAGGTATTTAGTAGGGAATAGGGTAAGAGCTATCAGTTCACCTAAAAGCCTATTGTAATATTTTAGTGTTCTTAGCAAAGTATCTCCTTTGTAGATACCAGGAGTGATCATTCATTCATTCATTCATCCATTCAACAGGTATATTCACTTATCTTCACTGCTTCTACAGTCTCTGGTATGTCTGTTACCCTGACTGTCTTGAGGTTGTGCAAGCTCAGGCTTGATCTACCTCTGGAAAGCACAGTCAATATTCCATGTTTCCAGGAAGAATTGGTTCTATCTATTTCCACAGCTTCCTGGCATTCCCCTATTGTTCTCCCATGAAAGGTACAAATTGGGCATTCGACCATGTAGTTCACAGGGCAGCCTGGAGGCATTCTTGAGTAGGTCAGCTTGTTTCAAGCATGAACTGAAATTGAAATGAGCACAGTCTTATTTCTAAGAAGCTATTGGCTTCTTAGAGGAAAAACTACAAAGCAGACTTCTATTCATAAGAAATTAGTGATAATAATTTTCATCCCAACCCCCATACAAATACCCGCCATGCTACTTTTCATGGTTCTCACTGGTGTCCTATGTAGATAAAGCTTCACAAATTATTACTTAATCAAGTTAATAATGATGAGGCTATATAAGCAAGTAGCATTATTTAGGCACCCAGAATGTGTCATACATTCTGCTAAGTGTTGTAAACATTCTCTCAGTTAATCCTCACAATTATTACTATCTCCATTTTCCAGTTATAGAAATTGAATTCAGAGAGTTAATTAATATACCACTATTAGCAAATAGGATTTGCATTCAGGACTACAGACCCCAACACCACTGCTGTGCTGGGTCATTTCCAGTGTAGTCAGTGCCCCTTTTACAACCCCTTTCATGGACTGTCAGTTTCCCACCCTCTTTCCAAGGCACTACTCAAGTGGGACCTGCTTGGAGAAGCCTGTGCCCACAGTAGCATAGCCAGCTTCTCCCTGCCTCAACCAGGCTCCTTACATTTAGCTTCTCATGTTGTAGTTGGGTCCCTAAGCAAAGCAGACCCTCAGCCACCTGCCGGAGGAAGGGAGGGAGGAGGTTGGGCCACCCCCCCATCTCCCCTATGCTTTCTACGTTCTCCCCCAAAATGTCTTATTGTCTTTATCAATTGACTGAAGAAAATGGTCTCTGGTCCTAATTGGCAGGAAGCCCCTGGTTCCCTCTTGGCCCAAGGTAGTTTTCCGGGGAGAGGCAGTCTCTCACTACTATTTGGGGATCTTTGATTTCTTAGGAAGTCCAGAGGGCTTACTTAGTTGCCCTGGCTAAGAGGTCAACACTCTCAGTCTCAGTGCCTAAGGGTGCTCTATCTTTTTTTTTTTTTTAATTCATTTTTTGTTTATTTCTCTCTGCCTCCCCCCTGTCCCACCCTGCCCTGCCCAGTTGTCTGTTCTTTGTGCCCATTCGCTATTTGTTCTTCTGTGTCTGCTTGGATTCTTGTCAGTGGCACTGGGAATCTGTGCCTCTTTTTGTTGTGTCATCTTGCTGTGTCAGCTTTCTGTGTGTGTGTGGTGCCACTCCTGGGCAGTACACACTTTTTTTGCCTGGGGCGGCTCTCTTTACGGGGCACACTCCTTGTGCGTGGAGCTCCCCTATGTGGGGGACAACCCTGCAGGACATGGCACTCCTTGCGCGCATCAGCACTGTGCATGGGCCAGCTCACCACGTGGGTCAGGAGGCCCTGGGTTTGAAGCCTGGACTTCCCATGTGGTAGGCGGATGCTCTATCAGTTGAGCCAAATTTGCTTCCCAGTGCTCTGTCTTTTTCATGATCCTGTTAACTAAGGTGCCCAGGCAATTTTTAAAAAGTTGCTGGAAGTCCAGCTCTGTCACAAGTGAGCCTTTAGGTTTGCATTTGCCCAAGGCCTTTTCCCTCTGTCTGCATGGTTAGTCTAGAGAGGGTGTTAAAGATTCACTTCACTAATTCATAGCCAATTAGAAAGCTCTGCTTTGAATCTGCTTGAAGGTCTCATTGGTAGGCAGTCTGGAGCCTTCCCCCTCACACTCAAGAGAATTAAAAATAACAGAAAACCAAACTTCCTTCATTGGTAAGAAAATGGAATTTTGAAACTAATTGTGGAAACAGTTTCCAATTTGGGCATACTCAGTTACACTACACTTTATGATCAGAACAAATGTTCGCTTTCTACTATGTAGCTTTGGGCTAAACTCTTATATCTTTAAGTTTTCTCCACATATAACTTTTTTTTTCTTCAAATCTGCATATGGAAGCTAATCTAAGGTACACAATTGGAGAGGAAAATTATATTCTTCTTTCTGTGGTGATGGTGAAGTGACCTTTTTCCAGATTTGAATTCTGATCTAATGACTGTTTTTCTTTCCTCAGGATGCTGTCAGCTTCATCCTGAATTATGTTTTAAGAAACTATTCTGGTATGTGATTGGAAGTTTTCTTAGGAGCCCTTAATTGTTGCAGTTCACTGAGAAGGTGCTTTTGACTTCTAGCATAATGCAAATTAGCTTGCCTAGGGGCTACAGTTTTTAATATATTTATCTTATGCACAGCAAAAGTTTATTTCTGAGGGGAAATTAAAGCTCTCAGATTGTGAAGCAAGAAGTGCTTGTTCTTTGCTTTCTGATATAGGAAAGCATTTAACCTGCATATTTTAAGGTCCCACCTTTCTAATAAATCCATAGTTTCTGGAAGATAATTTTATCAAGTGTGATGATAATTTTATTTTTTTACCTGAAAGTTGAAGTGCCTGCTTAAAACAACAACAACAACAACCAGAAAACACCTGCTAGGAGGGGTTCTTTTACCTGGCTCAATGTTGAGAGAGTAGCGGTCTATTTCTAGATCAAGCTGTCGGGCTGCGGCAGAACAAAAATCCTCCAAGACGCCGTGTACCGCCTTGGTGAGATTATAGGGCACAGAGTTAGCAAACCTCATTTTGCTATTCACGATCACACTCCCATTTCTGAAGTTCAGTATCTCGAGTTGCTTAAATCCTGTAAGATTGGATTGTAGATATGGAACCAGCTGCAAAATAAGAGACATGTTTATTCTTCATTGTGTTCTAAATGCTCAGCTGCTGTTAATTCTGCTTATGTTCACTTTTCATTGTCTGAGGCATAACTTTCAGTTCCTTTTTATTGTTTTTAGTTTTGTTTTTGGATTTAATGTGAGACCACAGCACCACTACTTGTTTTCAAGTTCATTTATTTATGCACTAATCTTTATTATTTCTTTCCTTCTGCTTGCTTTGGGATTGGTATGCTGTTCTTTTTCTAGCTTCTTTAGCTGTTCAGGTAAGTCTTTGAGTTCAGTTCTTTCCTCTTTTTTAATATAGGTACTTAGGGCTATAACTTTCCCTCTCAAGACTGCCTTTGCTGTATCCCATAAACACCACTATTTAATGATGTATTTGCAGTGATTATGTACCATATTTCCACCTTTCTATCTGTGTATTGAGTTGGATGTGCAAGTTCAGTTATTTTTTAAAAAGTCCAAGTAAATAAAAACATATTCTAAACTGAGGCCAGAAGCACTCTGACCTTCGCCTTTGTAAACAGGACATCTATTAGGAAGGAACCAATTTTAAATGACCTATTAAAATAAACAACAGCCTAAATGTCAGCTTCTCTGTCTAAACAGGATATGTTTCATGATTAACACAGATGTGGTTCTGTGGCAATACAGTACAAGTCCTGGCACTGTCCCTAACTAGTTGTGTAGCCTTCTTCAAACTGCATAACCACTGTGTTATACCTCAGTATCCTTATCTGAACTGTGAGGGAGAAGAAAAAGTGGTTCCCTAGGGCAAGCTTAAAATAATAATTTTAATAAGTCAAAGGTGTGCCCCAGGGCATTTTGTTTCAGATTACTACACCAATTCTTGTGAGCCATTGCCATTCCTGAGATCAGTTTTCAGTGACATTTCAATTTCAATGATGTCTGCCTCATTCCTGGCCTGGCAAGTTAGTATTGTTACTCATGAACCACAATGCCTGTGATACCAAAGGGCACAAAGATGCCAGGTGCAATTTCTCAGGCTTGATCCAGACCTGCTTTTTCCTTGCTCCTGTCCCCACCCCACTAGAAGTCTGACTTTGACTCCAAAGTACATTCTGGTACCCCCCTCCAAGTTTATTGAGAAAATTAAGATGAAATATTATACAAAGTGTGGGAATTATTTCAACCTACTATCCCCAGACTATTATTTACTTTGCTTTGTCTCATCGTTTTCCCCTTAGCATTGCTTTGGTCTCTGGTGGGACCTCTCAGTCTTTACCTTGTGTGCAGATTGTAGGTACATCCTTCCCCTAACTCCATCCTCCTATTCTTCATGGGAAAGAGGCCACCTAGCTAGACACCACTTTTCCCAGCCTCCTTTGTAGCAAGCTGTGACCATGTGACTAGTTACCACCAATGGAATATGAATAGAAACGATGTGAGCAATTGTGGTATCCCTTGCTTACAAGGAAATATAATGACCTGGACTTCCTCTCTTTCCCCCTTCCCACAAGTGGGAACATGGATATACTAGTAACTGAACTTTGATCATGCCCAGGAGGACAACATGCTTGGGGTTGGCAGAGCTACAAGGTAGAAGGAATGTGGGTTTCTGGATGACCCTACAGAGCAGAACTGTCCCATGAGACCATCTAGTGAGAGAGAAATACACTTGTAGCTTATTGAAGCCACTGTATTCCTGGTCTCATCATTATGGCAGCTTATCATGTACTCATTAATTCTTGTGGGACAGGTTCACTGGAACCGTTCCCTAGGACTGTCCCAATATCTATTCACCCTACTGTGGAAGTGGAGAGATGACACAGATAAAACCTGACCTTAAAGCATATGTTCATTTTTTTAAAATGTATTTAATGGATTTTTTTTTTCAATTTTAAGGAGGTACAGGGGATTGAACCTGGGACCTTGAACATTGGACGCAGGTGTTCAACCACTGAGCTATACCTGCTCCCCTTTAATAGATTTTTTAAATGGATTTAATTTGTATAACAATTTAGCTGATAAGAATCACACAAAATCTTTTCTCTTATTTTCAGAAACTCTGAGATCTGTGTCATATGCGTGGTACATTTACTTAAACTGACCATGACCATGTAGAGGGACCATATATTTCAGCAATTTGTATTGTACATGTATTTTTTATTGTATACATAGAAACAAAATAATCATATGAATTGTGGGGGGTAATTCATTATTAAAGATATATGTCATCATGACCATCTTCTTACTTCCTTTGTTAAGGATCAGAGATGATAATTATTTAATCTTTTTAAAATTTTATTTTTATTTTTACGAGAACTTAAAGAGAATCAAAAAAAGGAGTCTCTTACCCCTGAACTCTGCATCATCTGGACAGGAATAGTCTAGCTTTTACTGCTTCTACAGATGGACTGAAAAGCAGCTTGTGCCATTACATCTTGGGAAAAATCTATTCACACTAGTTTTAGATTTCAAGTTCATTATTCAAGTATTATGGATTATTCTTATATAAATTTAGTTAGGAAGAACTATAATAAAAAGTTTTTAGATATAAGTTTCTTATCAGGCTGGGCAACAGTGCCTGCTCTGTGTGTCCACCATGGAGCTCCCCTGCCTAGATGGATCAGAATCCATCTCAACATTCTAGCTGAGTGCCTTGGGCAACAGCTCTCTTGAGGACTTGTTTCTTTTAACTTGCATTGCTTACAACAGCCAGTGATTGTATGAGGAAGTAACAACAACAACAGAAAAAAAAGCAAAGAAGAGGCTCAGAGAAAATTGTAAGCAGAGTCCACTTACCAGCTGTGTGAATCGTTGCTCCAGAGCTTGGTACTCCAGAGAGCTCTTGTTGAACAGGTTGTTGGAGAAAGGCATGTTAGCAACATGTAGACTGAAGAACACTACCAGCTCTTGGCCCTTGGCAGCAATGGTCACAGAGCTAGTGGTGATATGCAGTAGAGCTGGGACAGGAGTAGTATTCTCCAAGAAATGATCTGGGGTAGAAACATATCCACTGTTTCCTGGTACCTCAGATGAAGTACGAGTGTTAGAAAGATCCATTCCATCCAGGTCTCTGAACATATTCTGGCTTCCTGTACTCAACCTACTTTCTTTTGAAGATGTAGGAGCATGTGAAATTTCCAGGGCAGATTGGCTGATGGCAGAGTAATCATTGATGGGGATGGTGACCCCCGGAACTAGTGCTGTTGTGTCGATGGACATTATGTCTGGCACACTTTCATCAGTCAGAGAGAAGGAGCTTGATCCAGTAGAAAAAGGTAGAGTTTCTGATGTAGAGGCCATAGCAGATGGAGACCAAAAACCATCTGAAGAAGAAACTCCTGAGACCAATTTCATTATGTTCAGGCATTCCCCAAAGAATAGAAGGAGAAAAAGAAAATACAAAGTTAGGTTTTACTTTAAAAAGGAGTTTTACAATGGTCATTTTAGTGGTCATTATTTTAAAATATAAGAGATTGGTTGGGTAATGGCAGGCAGTCCTGTTTCTGAACCTAGCAAGGCAGAAACATAGCAAGTAGATCTCTGAGACCAGTTTTACTCAGGCCCAACCTTTCTGGATAGATGAAACTAAAAGAGCATCAGCTACCTAGCATTGCTGGAATTACTGCCAAACCAGACACAGCATACTTGGGGACCAGATGATACAAACTGACCAGGATACCAGGTGGTACCAACTGCAGCTGGCATTGGGATAGATTTGGATTGCACATTGCCACCTAAAACTCCCAGTTTGGCTAGTTACATAGTTTTGGCAAGGTCATTTCATTCACTTACAAATAATGCAACCCTTCATTTTATACAATGGAAGTTTCTGGATCTCGGATTTCATATTTTGGTAGTTTTACTACTTAAATTTAAGCTATGCTTTTCCAAAATTAGATAATATAATAAAAAACAAAAAGGATTCATTTATTTATTCCCTCCCTCCTTCTTTGTTTGCTCTCTGTGTCCATTCACTGTGTGTTCTTCTGTGTCTGCTTGTCTTCTCTAAGTGGCACTGGGAACCTACCCTGGGATCTTCTAGAGTGGGAGAGAGGTGCTCAAACTCTTGTCCCACCTCAGCTCCCTGGTCTGCTGTGTCTCTATTGTCTCTCCTCTGTGTCTCTTTTTTGTGTGTGTCATCTTGCTGTGCCAGCTCTCCGTGTGGGCCAGCACTGTGAACAGACCCGCACTCCTGCGTGGGCCACCACACTGTGCAGTTCAGCACTCCACGTGAGTCAGCACTATGAGTGGCCTAGCAATCCACTCGGGCCAGGTTGCCTTCACCAGGAGGCCCTGGAAATTGAACCCTGAACCTCCTGTATGGTAGACAGGAGTCTAATCACTTGAGCCTATCCACTTCCCTGTAATTTAATAACTTGCAAATTTACAGAATGACATTTGAGTATAAAGGTGTGGGTGACACATATTTGAACTTTATACTCATCATATAACTTGTTAAATATTTGGTTGTGTTCTTGTCACTTTTACATTATTCTCTGTTAAATATTTGATTATAGTTCTGTTACTTTTGTATTAATCTCTGAGAATTTCTTCTACCACTTTGCATTGTTTTCTTGGATAAGTACACTTTGAACTGCTGAAGTCCACTTTTTTCGGGTGCAAAATTAAAATCAACAAGTATTTATGAACTATGAATGTGGTTTTATGAAGCTTAGGTTTTAAAGTCAGAGCCGCTGAATATATTTAAGGCATCAGGTAGATGAAAATAGGGAGTTTCCTGTGATTATTTCAGTGACATTTTGGCAAATATGTGCAAAAGCCCTGCTGAAATCATAGCGCTAAGCATGATGAATGGACTGTTTGCAGATACAATCTTTGGATTCTCCATCAGTTAATTTACTACACAAAATTGAACTTGAAGTGATAAACAGCTCTGAAAGGTGAAATCATATTAGTTTTACTATTTTCTTAAAATGAATCTTGGGAGTGGATGTGGTTCAAGTAGTTGAGTGCCTGTCTCCTACATGGGAGGTCCTGGGTTTAGTTCCCAGTGCCTCCTAGAGAAAGCAAGCAAACAATGAGCAAACAGTGAGCAAACAGGTGAGGGAGTCAACACAGGGCAGCCAATGTGGCTCAGTGGTTGAGTGCCGGCCTCCTGCATATGTGGTCTGGGATTTGATCCCCAGTTCTGCTATCTAAAAAATATATATAGGTGGCAGACTTGGCTCAGTGGTTAGGGCATCTGTCTACCACATGGGAGGTCCACGGTTCAATCCCCGGGCCTCCTTGACCCCTGTGGAGCTGGCCCATGAGCAGTGCTGATGCGTGCAAGGAGTGCCATGCCACACAGGGGTGTCCCCCGCATAGGGGAGCCCCACGTGTAAGGAGTGCACCCTGTAAGGAGAGGCACCCAGCATGAAAGAAAGTGTAGCCTGCCCAGGAATGGCGCCACCCACATGGAGAGCTGCCACAACAAGATGATGCAACAACAACAAAAAAAGAAACACAGATTCCCATGCCACTGACAACAACAGAAAAGGACAAAGAAGATGCAGCAAATAGATGCAGAGAACAGACAACCGGGGTGGGGGGGAAGGGGAGAGAAATAAATAAATAAATAAATCTTTAAAATATATATATATATATATATAAATAAAAAAATCTGCCTGTTGCTGGATTATCCCCAGATATCAAAGAAGCACCCTCTCTTCTCTTACCTGGTGTGTCTACCCATAATTCATTCAACTACAGAAAATATGTTTCTAAGATCCAGGCTCCCTCTGGACATAATCTTTCTAGTTTTATTCAACTATTCATGGAAGGATCAAAAATGAATAAATGGAAAGGCAGCAAGTGCTATCAGTGATTTGATTTGACTTCTTCATGTCAAGGGGAAATGGCATTTGGATCCCTGTTCTCTGTGCTGCTACATCTGATGAGGATGGGGGAAGTCTGAGAAAGGAAACACAATGATGGATGTCTTTATTCTTCTGGGCCAGCATATCATTACTCACACCTTCCTCATTGCAGAGACTTTAATCAGCTGAAAGTAGGCTGCTACATTATGTCATCAAACAACAAAAATGAATTTCTAACCATTGCTCTTTGTGGCATCTTAACAATCTTCCATATTCACAATAAACCTAACCAACTTATTTCATTGATAGAACAGTTAGCTATTTAAATACAAGGTTGCTAGATAAAATAAGAGATGTCCTTTGGGACAAACTTATACTTAAAAAATTATTGGGTTGTGTCCCCCACAAAATATATTTGATTTTAGCTCCTGATACCTGTGAATGTGACTTTATTTGAAAATAAGGTTTTTGCAAATGCACTCAAAATAAGAGGGTTGTGGGAAGATGGTGGAATAGGATGCTCCAGGGTTCAGTCCTTCCATCAAAACTAACAGGCAGGAACTGCCTAAAGGCAGGAATTGTCTAAAGAAACTCTTTTGAAACTCCAGAGGTCAGAACAACACGGAACAGCATCCAGGGAAGAGCAGGATGAAGAGGCTGACAAATTACAATAAAGAAAACTACATTGCTTTCTGCATGTGGTGGATACAGGTGCCAACAGCACTCCTTCCCATTTCGTTCACTGGTGACAGAGAGGGACATTAACATGCTTTTCCCTTAAAATAGGGGTTGAGTATGGCTAATCACTGATCATGGCTTTTGATTAGTGAATTCAGATCTCTAGGGGCCTGGCTCTACGGACAGCTGTTGTTTTGACCTGTTTTGGCAAAAGCAAAGGCAGTCATTGTTTCAACCCTCCCTAGACAGGAGCTGCAGGGGTAGAGACTGAGAGAGGCTGTGCTTCCTCATTTAGTAGAAAGGCTGCATTTGCTGGGCAGACCAGGAAAGATTAACTTTGGGGAGCTGCCAGAGAAGCTCTTGACACCCTTCTGATCCCCTCCCCAGGGTGCTTTGGAGACAGCCTGCACCCCATTGGTGGTCCCTGGTCCTGTTTTGTCTGGGAAAGACTGACTTGGGAAAGTCGTCTTCTTCCAGCACCCCGGAATTTGCCCTCTAGGCAAAAGCAGCTTGAGATAATGGAAGGAGTATAAGAAACTCTAGAGAGTGACAGTCTGGGCTAATGGCTTGCCAGCATAAACATCTGGGAGAAGAAGGTATGCCTCCTGGGAAACAGAGTGGGCAACGAAAATCCTATAAACACGGCAACTTCCAAACAATTAACAAGCAAGTGCCCAGGGCAAGACAGAGGCCCAGAAAGACAGGGAAAACCCAGCATGGCACATTAGTGGGCAGATCTTCCTGAAAGGAAGGTTGGAGCTCAAGTAAACCTGTCTTATCACCAGCTGGTTACAAAATCAAGAAAGACATCTCAGGAAATAAATCCCATAGTTTTTTTTTAAAGCAGATACTGGGGATTGAACTGGGGATCTCATCCATGCAAAGCACACAGAGCTGCACCTACTCCCCAGAGTTAACATTTTAAAATATTAAAATGTATAATGTGCAATGTGCAATGAAAGAATACAAGACCAACAAAGAAACAGAAAATGATGGCCAAACCAAAGAATGAGGATAAAAATCCAGACACCAATGAAGAAGATGAGAATGTGGACATACCAAACAACGCCCTTTAAAAAAATGATCTTAAAAATGCTTCGGGAGATGAAGGAAAATACAGAGAAAGAGCAAAAGGATATCAGGAAAACAATGAATGACTGATATAGTAGAGAGTAAGAATTTTTAAAAAGAAACCAAACAGGGAAACGGACTTTGGCCCAGTGGTTAGGGCGTCCGTCTACCATATGGGAGGTCCGCGGTTCAAACCCTGGGCCTCCTTGACCCGTGTGGAGCTGGCCATGCGCAGTGCTGACGCGCGCAAGGAGTGCCGTGCCACGCAAGGGTGTCCCCCGCGTGGGGGAGCCCCACGCGCAAGGAGTGCGCCCGTGAGGAATGCCGCCCAGCGTGAAAAGAAAGTGCAGCCTGCCCAGGAATGGCGCCGCCCACACTTCCCGTACCGCTGACGACAACAGAAGCGGACAAAGAAACAAGACTCAGCAAATGGACACCAAGAACAGACAACCAGGGGAGGGGGGGAAATTAAATAAATAAAAAATTAAAAAAAAAAAAAAAAAAAAAAAAGAAACCAAACAGAAATTTTGCAGTTGAAGACCACAATAACTGAAATGAAAAATTCCCAGGAGGGTTTCAAAAGCAGAATGGAGTTGACCAAAGAAAATTCACTGATTTTCACTGATTTGAAATAATCAGAATAAGAAAATTCATAAGCTAAGAATCTAGAAAATAGGGTACCACGGACAGTGTAGGGATAGAGAATGTGAAGTAAAGGCTTAAAATGTGCAGGGTTTCTCTTTGGAATGATGAAAATGTTTTGGTAATGGATGGTGGTGATGACAGCACAACATTATGAATGCAATTAACAGCACTGCTGTATATCTAAATGTGCTCAAAAGGGAAAAATGTTTGATTATATATATTGTAACAATAAAAATGAAAAAAAAATGCATGGAACTACAAATCATAAACAGTGAACCCTATGTCAAACTACAGGCTATAGTTAATAATACAATTATAAACCTGTGCTGTCATCAACTATAACAAATGCTTCACACCAATGCAAGGTGTTGGTGGTAGGGTGGAGTGTGCAAGTCCTGTATTTTATGCATGATTGTTTTATAAACCCACAATTTCTCTAATAAAGAAAAAATAAAAAAAGCGATAACAAAAAAAGATAAAATGAGGTCACACTGGATTAGGGTGGGCCCTAATCCAATGACCTGTGTCCTTATAAGAAGAGGGAAATTTGGACTAGAGACAGACCCATGGGAAGAATGCCATGTACTGACAGAGGCAGAAATTGGAATGATGCCTCTATAAGCCAAGGAACACCAAGATTGGTGGCAACAACCAGAAGCCAGGAAAAGCCAAAAAGGATTCCTCCCTAGAGCCTTCGGAGAGAGCATTGCCCTGCCACACCCTGATTTCAGACTTCCAGCCTCTAGAACTGTGAAAGAATAAATTTCTGCTATTTTATGTCTCCCGGTTTGTGGTACTTTGTTATGGCAGTCCAAGGAAATTGATACTCTTTATGTAAAATTCTAACTTAATTGGGGATCCTGTATTTTTATTTGGTGAATACAGCAGACCTATTCAAATGTGATTCGAAAGGTTCATTCTAATTTCTTTTGGCTGGAGATTGAAGCTATGGGTCAACATCCATATGAAATAAAAATACTATCCAAACTTACCACCACTTATAAATGCATTTCAAACAATTGTTTTCAAATTCAGATTTGATTCCTATGTAAAAATTAGACATGTTAGTGACACAGGTCTTTCCAATGTTAATATTTTTTTCACTGCATTGGGGAACTAAAGCGCTAAAAACCAAGGGTGTTTATTTCATCATGAAGTATGCAAAATAAACACTCAAAATAAGTCTTAGCTGTTATGCTCGAGTGTGTGTGTGGGTTCCCATGAGAGTCTGGGATGTGTTTACAGGTATTTTTGTATGCTGGAAGCACTGGCTAGAAGCTTGGCTGCTGAGAACAGGGTAAATGGCTGATTTGGTCAGTTTCTGGGCAGGAGGGCTGTCCAGAGGCAAAGGCCAAAGAAGAGATGGTTTAACCAGATGAATTCAGGTCCCGCTGAAGCCCAAAGCAAGATGGACACAGAAGATGGGCATGGCGACAGGAGCCAGAAGCCCTAGTGATAGACAGAGGATGAGCAGGGTGTGAGGGACAAGTTCAGATGAAAGACTATTTTAAGTGCTGCCAGAGTGGGTCAAATATATACACTAAATCATCAAGTGACTGCCTTTCCCATGACAAAAAAAAATCTAAAAAGAAGATATTCCCCAACACACTTTAGATCTTCAGGTGGCATGCCCAGCAAGTTCTTAATTCTGTATCATACAAATCCATTCTTATTTGTAGTAATAAGAAAGCTATTACTTTCCTTTTTGGCATAGAAAGTGTTCCCTGTTAATTCACCAAATTGACTTTGAGAGTGTACTATGTGCCAGGCCCTCTTCCAGGTGTTGGGATACATCAATGAACAAAACAGGTAAGAGTTTCTGCCCCCAAGGAGTTTATAATCTAGTGAGGGAAGACAGAAAATAAGCCAGATGAACAAAATAAAATATACAGAATGTCAGATGACGGTAAGTGCTATGAAAATACAATGAATTAGGAAAGGAAGATGGTACTGCCAGTGGTGACTGAGGATGTAATTTTTGAGCAAAGACCTAAGGCAGGTGAAAGAGCTAGCAATGCAGCAAATACAAGTGGAAAGGCCAGAGGAAAAAGGTTTTCTGTCATATTCAAGATCAGCTAGCAGGGAGGCCAGCATGGCTGGAATGGAATTCTATACTGTCAATGATATTTTCAAACACATGAGGTCTCAAAATATTCCTCCCAGCAATACTTTCTCAGGATGTGTGTTCCTAAAATGAAAGAATAAGCCAAGGAAGAGAAAGCAATGGGATACTGAAAAGAAATTAGGGGGAGTGAATTTGGCTCAACTGATAGAGCGTCTGCCTACCATATGGGAAGTCCAGGGTTCAAACCCAGGGCCTCCTGACCCATGTGGTGAGCTGGCCCATGTGCAGTGCTGATGTGCACAAGGACTGCTGTGCTACACAGGGGTTTCCCCTACGGAGGGTAGCCCCATGTACAAGGAGTGAGCCCTGCAAGGAGAGCTGCCTCACGTGAAAAAAAGTGCAGCCTGTCCAGGAGTGGTGCTGCATACATGGAGAGCTGAAGCAGCAAGATGATGCAACAAAAAGACACACAGATTTCTGGTGCCGCTGACAAGAGTGCAAGTGGATACAGAACACACATTGAATTGACACAGAGAGGATACAACGTGGGTCGGGGGAAAGGGGAGAGAAATAAATTAAAAAAAAGAAATCTTAAAAAGAAAAAGAAATTAGTATCCCAGATGTAAAAGGCAATCAGTTAAGACTGCAAGCAATGAGTCTCAAGAGACGGGCATGCGGACTAGGTTATTTTACAACTTCATAAGCCATAGAGAACTGATGGTCATGCAAAATTTTTTGTTCATAGAGCTGTAAACAAGGCAAGGTTGGTCTCATTATTCCATTTACAGATGAAACTCTGAGGCTTAGAAAAATTAAAATATTCAAAATTAATTTCTGATAGACTCAGCATTAAGAGCAATTTTCTTAAGCTATCCATTTTATTTCCACATGCATAAAAGCCAAAGGCCGTTGATAGTTTCCTCTTTGCCAGAATTTCATTAATTTATGCATACATCTTTGCATTCAGTCAATAAATAATAAATATCTACCATCTGTCAAGTACTTGCAAAGCACTGGGCTATACCAATGAACAAAACACATTCTCTGCCTCAGGTTGTTAGAGTAGCTGAAAATACAGTAAGAGCACCTTCCGTGTATGTTATTTTATCTAAAGGTTACAATCAATTTCTGAGGCATTATGCAGATAAAGAAACTGAGACATTGAAAGATGAATAAACTCAATATAATATCGGTGATGAGGAACTTAATAGGGCTTGCACTGGGGCAGTATACCATAGTCTCAAAGAATAACCAGCAGTTCAGCAAGTTGCTAGATAAGAGATGTTGTGAGGAGTTTGATGGAAAAGGGGGAGAGGGGTCCGATGAAGTGACACTGCTGAATCCTTGTGAATGACTTGCAACTACCCTGCCAATCAGGGGCCGCGGTGGCTCAGCAACTCATCATGTAAAACAAATAAATGGTCAGACTGCAGAGATTTTGAGTTAAGGAAAATTTCATCAGGTAGATTTTTATTGTAGTGAGCCTGCTGTTTTGCCAAAAGCCTTGTTTATGTTCCTCATAAAATTTCACAATAAATAATCATTGTATTGATCAGCAATAAGCATTTTCTTAGAAGAGCAGCTCACCCTGTTAAGCCCCAGGCCTCTGTGAGGCTAGTGTGGGAATTAACCAGCTGAATGCGAAAAATTGAACGACTGAAGAGTCCAAGTACTTGTGACAAGAAAAAGCAGAGTGGATCAAGTATGAAAAATGGGAATCTGATTCCACACTGGGTTGGAGGATTGGCAACTTGCGTAGTTGCCTCCAGACTAGGTCTTGCCAAACATGCCTAAGGTGTATCAAGAAAGGTACAATCAGACACAATCACATATTTTTGGAAAGGTGAATATTAAAAAAAAAAAAAGTACCATGAAACATGCAAATTTGAGGGAGAAATTGGGTCCATGAAAACTACAAAAAGGGACAAAATAAATTAGGTGTATATATATATATATAAGTTAATCTGTCCTCATTTAATATTATATATTAAGCCTTACAAACATTTTTCTAGAAAAATGTAAACAGGGTTATGAAGGTGTATGCAAAGGTTCAGCCATGGAAGAAGCAGGTACACATCCTGCAGGGAGCAACCTCACCAGGACTTGGCCAATGGCTGGATGTGAGCCAACGGAGAAGAGAGTCTTCGGTGACTTGGCTTCCGGCTTGGGCCTTTTCGTTAATGGTGGTTTTATTACTGAGGCAGGGAATTCAGGAGAAGCCTCAGTGCTTCCCAGCTCTAACATGTAAAGTGGAGAGAAAATAGCTATCCTCTACATCCTATCAGGTGGTTTAGAAATAATTAAATAATAAGGCTTTGAAAATAACTGTTAAAGCCCAAATGTAAGTGGTAGTAACAACTACTGCTGTAGAGCAGGGGTTCTCAAGGTGTGACCTGGACTCCCAGCAGCAGAAAGTGGCTTCTGGGAATTGGTTAGAACTGCAAATTCCCAGGTTCCACGGCAGCCCTACTGAATTAGAAACTCTGTGGGTGGAGCCCAGTCATATGGTTTTGACAAGCCCTATAGGGGATTCTGACCCATGGAAATGTTTGAGAACATTTGGAAAGGCTCTACAATTTGTTATGGGGAAACTGACAGCGACTAGCACACTGGAGCCCAGCTCTGATCTGTCCCTCAAGTCTCTTAGTTCTTGCTTTATCCACAGGTGCCTTTTTATCATATTTGCTGATAAAGACTTAGGTCACAAAGAGCTACACAAACACTTACGTTTAATAACCAAATCAGTCAAGTATACACCGGGGAAACGTTCTTTAAAATTAATTTAATTAAAGGCAAGTTAAGTCAACTTTAGGTCTTAGCTTTGCACTTTAAGAGTATGAAATCCATAAAGCAATCACACTTGAAGTTCCTTCAGAAACTTTCTTCCATTTGACATTTAAATTACTTTTTGTATCAATGAATGTCATTTTGGGAAGAAAGTTACATTTTTTTCCCCCCATATATCTAAACAACTTGTTAAGATGCAAAAACATGCTAAAAAGCATGTTGGAATTTCCAGGATGTTTTCAATCCAAACTGGTTAACATCTTTCTCTGCTTACTTCTTAATGGAATGTAAATGCCTCATAGGAAGGAGCTCTGGTCTGATATAATGGGTTTTGCCAAGTTACAGCTGGGGAAGATATTTGAATTTCAGCCACTTAAAAGAATCACTTCCTGCTGCAAAGCATATTGTAAGTTGGTTCTGCAAATTCATATTTTGAAGATATTACTACAGTATATCATATTCTATGAGCTAGAGAGAATCATTACATGCACAGACAGGAAGAATGCAAGAGAACTGCTTCTAAATTTCTGTTTTTAAAAGATAGTTTTGAAGCATAAGCTTAAAAAAAACTTTAATAGTACCAGTTAGAGCTATTTCCAACTTAAATTTCTAAGCATTACTTTTCTCCAAGAGATCTACAAAAGGCCCTTGCATGCCTTTAGTGTCCTAGATGCCTGCTGGATTTCATGTTGTTGGTATTGACAATAGTACCTAATATATGGTATTTCATCTGCCTTTACTTTACAGCAGATTTTGAAGAATATGTGAGATTAACTAAGGGTAGCAAACTGTATTTGAAGAAATCATAGTCTACTCTTACATTAACACTGATATAAAGAAAACTCCAACTTCATAAGACATATTGTTGGATGTCGTGGAGGTGGCAAGGAGGATTTATAGCATCTTGCAAAGGCTGAATGCACAGGGAATGTGAACATTAGGCACAAAATCTGAATAATTCAGGCAACACTTTATTATTTATTATCTGAATAAAGAAAACATATTCAAGCAATTCTCCTCACCTGCAGGGAAGAAGGCCCAAATGAGAACTATCTTCTGAGCAAATTCCCTCTATTTCTGATTTAATGTATCAGTTACAGTGTGAAGATAAAGTGTTACATTGAGAAGGTTCACATTTTGTATCTGTGATTCTGTATCAACCATCGCTCTTTATGCTTCCTACTGCTATCAAAAGAAAAGCCAGAAAATATCTCCTTATTTAAACTCAGGGACATCCTCGTTATCATTAACTTCCATCCATCTTCTATCAACTATCCTTCCATCCTTTCACTCATGCAGCCATTCACCTATAGAGTGTCCCTGGGGCAGAGGAAAAAAAAAAAGATAATGGATAAGAGTCAGTGTGAAAAGATGGAATGGGATTGCTTCCGTATGAGGGTAGCTAAAATGGATAACCTCATCAAGAAGATGTCAGCACTAAATGGGAATCACCCAAGTGATTATACTGTTTATTACTTTATTGAAACTGATAGATTTGAGTGCACACGCAGATTTTCCCTAGGAAAATAAGCAATCCATAGCAACTTTAAAATTGCTTAAAATGCAGGGAGAGAGCCTCCGGCTTTCAGTTTAGTATAAATAGTAAGGGAAGTTTTGAAGCACAATGACCTGTGTGTTTGAGGCCCCCACCATATTAGAAGTAAAGTGACTGGAGAGCAAGAGCTCAGGGTTGGTACTGGCTGAGCAAGGTTTAATGATGTGTTGCCCATGACAGACCCCTTATGATTTGGGTCCAGAGCAGTCCTGTGCCTGCTCATCCTCAGGGTCATTGATTGCCCTTCCCTCACTGCACTGTTTCATGGTGTTGGGGGTAGAGCACTGACTCCTGCAGGGTTGCATTTTCAGGTTTTATACATCTGGTTTTGGGTGGGATTTGACCAATGTAGGGCACTGGCAGGAAGGACGGAAAGAAGCCAGGGTTATTTCTCCTCCTCCTTCTGTGCTTCAAGTGGTTCCCCCAGAAACCCTCTCTTCCTCTGTGGCTCCAGCTCCCACTAGACAGGTGTCCTGGGCTTCCAGATCACTTTAGGTGACTCTGGCCCTTGGACTCTGGTAATGTGTCTTATCTCCTCCCTTTGTCTCTCTAGCCTGAGGTTGGTAGACACAGCCTGCTCTTCCTAATCTCTGGATAACCTCTCTCTCCTGTTTGGCTTCTGGTTCCTCTACCCCTGGAGTAACACATTCCCTGCATTAAATTCCCTTTCTTATAAATAATAGTTTGAACTATTAGAGATTAGAATTCTTGGAAGATGGCATCAGATTAGACAGGCAGGACTCAACCATCCCACAAAAACAATGGAGAAAAGGCCAAAGGCTGTCCAAGGGACCTGCTTTTGGCCAACAGACCAGGATAGTGTTGTGCAACCACCAGGAGAGATGAAGAACCCAAAATGACAAATGTGATTTACTAACCCCTTTGGCAGTCAGGAAGGGCTAGCATCCCCTGTCTTTAAGACATTAGCCTGGATAAAACCCCTGGTTCACTGCAGCTGATTGAGAGGGGAACAGACGTCTTCTTCCCTGTCATCTGATACAAGGGAAGAGGAAGGGTACATTAGAGGGTTGAGTTGTTTCTCTTCAGAGAATTCAGCCATCAGAGCCTGCTTTGAATCTTGGTTCTGACCTGAACAGAAACACAGGCAAGTGGAGGTCAAAAGAAACACCTCCGTGGAAAGGTTTGCTGGCGAGCACCATCTGCTGGCCAGCCAGGAAACTGCAAGAAGGAAAACTGCTTTTAGGTCTCTTGTAACCTGAACTCTTGAGAGAAAATCTGTGCCCCATCAGTGAGTCCTTGGCCCAATTTTGATAACTTAACCTGGGCAATTTTAAAGACTCAGAGTAAGTTGAACAAAAAATCAAAGAAGAGCCTTGAAAAAAACCAATTAGGCAAGAGAGAGAAATTGACCATCAGAGTAAATTCACCAACATATTCAGATGCTTAGACATCAGCAAAAAATGGCAAACCATATTAGGAAACAGAAAGAGAAGGCCCAGCCAAAAGAACAAACCAAATAGCCAGACGAGATCCAGGATTAAAGACAACTAATCAATGATAATCACACAAATCTACATCAATTAAAGGAAATATGACTAAAGAGATAAAGGACATTAAGAAGCACTGAGTGAGCATAAAGAACAATTTGAAAGCCTGCAAAGAAGAAACAAAGACCTTATGGGAATGAAAGATACAATGGATGAGATTAGATATACATTAGAGGCATATAACAGCAGATTTGAAGTGCTCAAAGACAGATTTAGTGATTTCAAGGACAGAACATCTGAACTAGAAAAGACAGGAGAACAGAAAGAGAAAAGAATGGAAAAAATGGAACAGTGTCTCAAGGAATTGAATGGTAATGTGAAACACACAAACATACATGTTATTGGTGTCCCAGAAGGAGAAGAGAATTGAAAGAGGGCAGAAAGAATATTTGAGGAAATAATGACAGAAAACATCCCAAATCTTATGAACTATTAGAAATTGCTTCTATTTGACTCTTTTGACCTATAAAAATCACAACCTAATTCCTGAAATGGTTTCTGTCCATCTGGTTAGATTCTGATGGATACAGAGCCATTAGGAAAGGAGGCTTCCCGCCAGTAAGGGACTTTAAAATGTTGACTGTGGCAGAGGGGATGCAGTGGGCAGAGAGTCTGATATCTCAGGACACAGAAATTGGATGGGTGAGGAAGCAGAGAGCAAAGGAATGGATTGGCCAGGCCAGGACATGTGCTCAGGCAGCCAGCATTTTCCAGAGCATACTGGGAGTCTTCACAGAGACTCTTCTTACTTTTGCTCTGAGCATTTCCAGAGGTACGTTTAAGAATCTAATAATAAAGCTCCTGAAATGAAAGCATGACATGCCAAGGCAGAACAGGGTGAGGAGCATAGACATGGAAAAGAAATAGGGAAAAAGAGTCTAGGGGGGACCAGATCAGAGTTGACAATCTTAACTGGACTGCTGAGTCTTTACTAAAGAAAAAACAGAAAGCTTATTCCAGAACCCCAGTGAATGCATGGAAAAGTGAAAACATTTTTCATCCAAAGTAATGCTTTAGTTATTCACAACAAATCCTGTTGTCATCCTCATAAAAACTCCTCTCTGTATATTGTTTCTATTTTTTGGACGATTTCAACTCTACTACTTGATTATCTTATACTAGGATGGATGAAGCTTGAAGAGCAGTCCCACCTACAGAATGCTCTTTTAGTAAGTTTTGGCTCTATCTGGTATGCAGTGCCATGCTAAGGTAAATTAGATCCTGAGGCTAAAGGAAAATTGTGTGCCCTTGTTAACACTTATCAAAATTTTCTCCCATTTTTTGAACCAAGTGGAAAAAGGTAAGAACAGCCTTACAGTAAAAAATATGGTTAAATATGAAGCCCCACCTAACACAATCTGCTGCCATACCATTGTCAACCTTCGTAAACATGCCTGAAGTGGGATGTGATCAGTACAGGCTGGGAACTGTGGGCAGATTGGAAATGACTGTAGCTATTGCTCAATAATGCAGGGCTTTTAAGCAAGCAGCCTATCTTTATTTAAAATTTGAATATTAATAGTTTGTTCATCATGGATTCTTTGCATTAATTTTGTTTGAATTACTGCATTTAAATATTATCTTGATTACTAGAGTTTTTTGACTCTCCCTTAAATTTTGCATGGAAGCTAGTGTCTCACTCATAGCACCCTAATCCTGACTGAGGAGGTGACGAGGAAGAAGGGAGAGAAACCGTCAAGTAGGTCTGTGCAGGAATCATGAAAGGAGTATTCTAAAGAGTCAGGAAAAAAAAATCCCAGTGTGGAGAGGTTGTTTTAATAATTATGATTATAAGTCTCTGGAACATAAACAGGCCCATCAAATCCTGGTCAAATTGGCCTAGCATTGGTGGTGAGGCTACTGAAGATGAAGATCTAGATGGGAAGCTGCATAAAGATACCTTAGTGAAAACCAGGGTTTGCAAGGAAAATTTGAAATTGGGAAAATAGCCTTAGAGTAGAGGGGAACGATATTTGAATATAATTTGTCCTTTTGAGAAGATACCAATAATGAAAGCTTTAAGATACCAACATGGGGATACTGCTATAGACTACATAAAATATCAAACCATATCTTTTGCCCTACAAGGGTTTTATAAGAGGCAGTAGAAAATATTAGCAATGGGGAGAGAAAATGAGACTACCGTAGGGAGAAATGAATTGAAATATTGATTAGTTTGTGTTTGAAGTCTATACACTTAAAAAAAAACAAAACAAAACCAAACAAGCAAGCAAACAAACAAAAACCCAGGGAGACAAATGAACAAACCTCAGACAAGGGATTCTAAATGAAAATTGGAGAGTCTTATACCCTTTGCATATGATGAAATAATGGATCAAAGTGCTGCAGAAATAAGACTTTCAATGTAGAGTTAAATCTTAGGGAAGTGTTCTGAAAGTCATTCTTTTATAGTGAGAAAGTAAAGGCATTCATAGAGGTCATGCCAAGCAGCAGGTTCCAGTTTCCATATTTAAGGCAGTTAGGGTCTAGATGTTGCAATAATATTTTTCTGTTTTCCTTTTGTTATGGCTAAATTTTTCTTTTCATTAGAGGTAAAATCCTCTTTGGGAGACGTGTTAAGTGAAAAGATTCACCCGGGATGAAATGCAGCTGAGTCCTCAGATGCCCATGGATCGTGCCCCCTCTGCCATCCCCCAGGAAGATGGGGAGGGTTTCCTCTCTGGACTTCAGGCTGGCACTAAGCCTTGTTGCTGCAGACTTCTCACACTCATTGCTTTGAGAAGCCATTCAAAATATTCAATCCTTTAGAGCAATATGAGAGTCATAAGTGAAGTTAAGAAGGTTACTGTGGTGGTTAGGCTAAGGTGTCAACTTGGCCAGGTAATGGTGCCCAGTTGTTTGCCCAAGTGAGTGCTGGGCTAATTGTAATGCAAGGGCATTTCATGGACTTTAATCATCAGTGAGTTGATTGCAACTATGGCTGATTACATCTATAATCAACTGAGGAGACCATCAGCAATGAGTGACATCATAACCAATGACTTGAGGGCCTTAAAAGAAGTGATTTCTGCATTCAGAGAGAGAACTCCCATCTCTACTTGGACAGCCAGTGTTGCCTGGAGAACTCATTGAGGACCTTCATCAAAACCCCCGGCTTGCAGCCTGCCTACGGAATTTGTACTTGTGCATCCCCATGGTCATGTGAAACAATTTTATGAAACCTCACACTGTTTACAGATATCTCCTGTTGGTTCTGTTCCCCTAGGAAACCCTGACTAATACATTTACCAAATCACAGGTCCACAGCACCGTAGCAGTCTGGTTTTGATCAACTTAAAAGAGGAACCTGGTTCTTTTCATTAATGCTGCTTTTCTCCCTTCCCCAAGCTAGTCATTCTCACTTTAGGTCCATGAGGAAATATTCTCTTAAATTGGTTCTGCCAGGGAAATGCTCAAGATGCCAACCCAGCTTACCCTTTAGGAAGCCCCTGTGTTCCCAGTGTTGATGCTTTCACCCTTCTTGGATGCTTTGCCTAGGAATGTTCACCACTGATCTTGTCCAAGGTCTCTAGCCTTGTTCAACTTTTCTTCATTGTCCTCTGGGCCCCAAAAATTAAAACAAAATTTTTTCACAATTAAAAGGCTGTTGGAGGGAAGTGGACTTGGCCCAATGGATAGAGCGTCCGCCTACCACATGGGAGGTCCACGGTTCAAACCCCGGGCCTCCTTGACCCATGTTGAGCTGGCCCATGTGCAGTGCTGATGTGCGCAAGGAGTGTGTGCCATGTAGGGGTGTCCCCTGCGTAGAGGTGCCCCACATGCAAGGAGTGCGCCCCATAAGGAGAGCCACCCAGTATGAAAGAAAGTGTGGCCTGCCCAAGAATGGCACCACACACATGGAGAGCTGACACAGCAAGATGATGCAACAAAAAGAAACACAGATTCTGGGTGCCACTGATAAGGATAGAAGCGGTCACAGAAGAACACAGTGAATGGACACAGAGAGCAGACAACTGGGTGGGGGGAGGAGAGAGAAAAAGAAAAGGCTGTTGGGGAGCAGATGTGCCTCCTACACGGGCAGTCCTGGATTTGGTTCCCAGTGTTGCCTAAAAACAACAACAAAATAAAACAAGTATCAAGCAAGGAGATGAAAAAACCAATTCAGGGATGCTGATGTGACTCAGTGGTTGAGTGCTGGTTTCCAACATACGAGGTCCAGGGTTCAATACCTGGCCCCTGATACCTCTCGGAAAAAAAAAAAAGGGGGGGCTGTTTTAGCCAATTCACTTTTATTCTTTTATTCTTTCTTTCTTACTTTCCTTTCCCTGGCCCCTTTGTCCTCTCTACTGCCTAGTTCTCCCAGTTGTAGCACTTCTTGTTCTGTTTCTTGAATATTGAAAAGCAGCATGTACAATGACCTCAATTTAAATTTAACACATGTAAAATGCTTCAAATAAAAAGGGGTCCACGTAATTTGCTCAATACCCTTGAGATACTCCAGCTTTCAAAGTTGAAATTTATTGAACAATCATTCAAGAATGTCACAAATATACAACTGAAAGAAAGACCTGAGTAAAATTATTGCAAGCCCTTATCTAAAGCCTTCAAATCAATGGGAAATTTGCCATAGTACAGAATGAAATTCTGGTCTGACAGTTAAAAGAGTAAATTTTCTTAAGCCCTAAATATATACTCATTCAAAACAAACAAACAAACAAACTAACTAACACTTCCTAGCAACTGCTTTAGATTAATCCATCTGTATAAGTGAAATTTGGTACGTTTTGGAAATGCTGACTTTGGGTGATATTTAGTAAGCACTTTATTTAAAATCTGTGGGTTAGCACTTGTCTCCACATTTCAAATTTCATAAAGTTAATACACATGCTCTGGCAATAGAGAGAACCTGTCAAGTAGCAATGAAGAGTTGCTATTTTTCTATCTCATTCATTGCCAAAGAAGAAAGATAAAGGCAGAAGGAACTGAAAATCCTCTTATCTTTTGGCTAACTCAGTGGTCAAAAGGCACATTAAATCTTGAGATTAATAGGACTTAGTTAAAGACAGAGATCCCATTTTCCTGACATGTGCAGTTTTAAGGTCACAGGAATGATGTGACCCACGACTTTGAGCTCAAGCACATGGCACTTGGCAGAAGGTTTCTCAGTTACCCTTGGTAAACCCTTCCTCTGTAAACTAACAACTTCATGCAACGTGTGATCTACTGACATCATTACAATGCAATTTCACCTTCTTAAAACTTAAGATGAAAGGAAACTATTCGTGGGAGTTTCTATCTGTGTCCCCCAATCCACTGAAATGCTCTTTCTGTTTCGATGTTAGGACACCTAGGAGGTCACTTCCTGCTAGAGCTGCTTCCTTGACCAATTTTTGGTCATTTAGTGTACTTACACCAATGCAATTCTCCACCAGACTCAAGGTGGCAGGCCTTCCTTGCCATCTTATAAGTCATCTTGTCTGTTCCTGGTTACTCTTTGGGTTCAAACCATTTGCACAATTGGTGCCTAACACTCTCTGTAAAAATGGACAAAAGGGGGCAGAAACATTTGCTTTCCCACTCTAATTCTGATGTTAATTCATGTGGGTCAAAATAAGAGAAAATGAGGTGGAAACTCTTGTACTTATGAACACACAATATCCCAGTCATTTGAGAAGTGATAATTGGGGGATGATGGCAATGGAATGGGTCAGATGCCACTTTGACCACCTAACCTATCCAACCCTGTGCCTCTCTCTGCATGGTGTTCCTTGGGACAACTTTCTATTCTCATTCCTTTGTTAAGTGTTTATTTCCTGTCCTCTCTTCTCTCATGAGCTCTGTCCAATCCCACAAACACTATTTATTACCACTAATGACAAGTGCACATTTTGTTATTACTAAGGGTATTTTATCAGGTAACCCTGTTTTTCCTTAAAGCACCTTCTAAATATTTATTTTGTACCTACTATGCTGAGCAGCTTCTTGAGCCTCATTCAAGATATATTGAACATTTACCTCCCCTTTACCAAAATTCCAACCATTTAAGTGGGGTCTACTCTAATACAAATTGGAAAAACCTTATTCCTGGACTTGTACTCATTTTTCAAAGTGATGGAAGGAAGGTAAAGGAAGAGAAGAAGAAGAAAGGAGAGAAGGAAAAGAGAGAGATAGAAAGGGGAGAGACAGAGGAGAGAGAATATGTTGTTCATTGTGTTTCTTTAGGTTTTAAGCTAGAGGATGGGAAGAAATTTGGTGTCTCATATATCACAAGATATAACAAGATAAGTTCACATTGTTTTCATGTTGTTATGCATCATTTATAGTTCAACGTACCACAGGACTTTTAGGTTACACCCCAGAGTTAGTGATTACCAAGGACTTCAGAGACTTTAGTAGAGAGGCCCTGAATTATTGTCTGGTGCTAACTGCTCCAAGTAAGGCAACCTGAGAGTGGAAGGTGCATGGTTTTTGAAGCGTAGATCCTAGACTTTAAATTCTGGACCCATCATGTTCAGGTTGGCTGACTTTAATCTCTCTGATTTCCAGTTTCCTAATCTGTAAAACGAGCATGCACAACCTCTTGGTGATTCCAGTTCTTTAACCCACACTTTTCCTACATCTGCCATTATCCAAAGTAGTGTATGGATACATACACTGATCTTTCTATATATATTACTAAAATATCTCGTGTATCTTTTCTCCCTTCTCCCTTAGCTTTCACTTTCACCCAGGTCCCCACAGCTTCACACCAGATGTGGGATGAAATCTCCCACTGTCCTACTTTTCATCCATCAAGCTCTTTTCAGACCGACTTTCCTTAGCCTAATCATTCCCCCTTTCTTTCCTGAAAATTCAGACCAAACTCATTTTTTTAACTTTTAAGGCCTTGCTTACTAGATGTCCTCCCCATATTTATTTCTCTATATTCTTCCTGATTTCTCAGGCCAACCAATGCATCTGTGCTTAAAACTTGTTCTATCTGGAGGTCCATTTCCCTTCTCCTTAGCTTATGCCAAGTCCTATGCACCCTTCCAGGACCATGTTAAGCTCTGTGAATGACTTCTTTGATGCCTCTGCTTCTCATTGAATTTCATTTTCTCTAACCTAAGATATATACATATGTGTAGTTTACATACAGTACTTTAAGTAGTATTTATATTTTTAATATCTTACATTGTTATTTCATGTGTATAGGTCTTGAAGAAAGGAGAAGCATGGAAAGTGTACTGTGATCTAAAGTGAACTTATTCTTCCTTTTCTGAGCTTTTCTTTGAGTTCATTGAATAATCATGTTGAAGTTCTGGCATTATAATAATTAAGAGTTCTTCAACATGAAATTTTATCTTATCCCCAAATCTGGGCCTAGGAAACATCACAAGCATATGTGATGGCATATTCTTGTAGCTGGATCTTCAACAGTTATATTTTCTTTCTAATATTTTCCCAATTAAATGTTGACTTCAACTCTTCCTTGCCTCTTACAATAATTGTTATCTTTTTTTTTTTTCTGAAAAATGTCTCAGTTACCACAGGCAGTAACTCCATAGTGTATTTTATTCCCCCACCATCACCTGAGATGGATCCCTTGTCTGTTTACTCATTGTTTTTGCTCATTTTTTCCTGCTCATTGTCTTCTCATTGTTTATTGCCCATTGTCTGCTCATTGTCTGTTTGTTTTTTCTTTTGGAGGTGCTGGGAACCAAACCTGAGACCTCCCATGTGGAAGGTGGGAGCTCAACTGCTTGAGCCACATCCTCTCCCCCCATAGTGTATTTTTAAGTTAAAATTTCTGTTAAAATCGTCATGATGACTTAATTTTGAAATGCATTTAAGGGTTTATTCATGCAGAGAAGTTCTCCTTGTCATTAGAGCCATTTATCACTGAGGGATGATCCAAGGAATAAAACTCAGTAGGTTTATTCTAATTGTTTCAGTGTTACCAAGTATGAAAGGAAACAACACTGGGCTAGCTTCCAGATGATCTGCGAGGGGCTGTGGTGCTCCATGGTGTGTGGCACGTCTTTGTGGAGCTGAGTGCTGCTGTATGCTAGTTTTCTGGCACAGGTGAGGTGCTGGCATTTCAGTTAGCATTAGTAAGGTGCAGATGCAACTCCTACAGTGTTAGCGACTACAGTGTGGACTGCAATTTGGACCACTGTCCATGTGTTACAGCAGTGCTCCAGAATGTATTTGCCAGTTGCAGTGGATGTACCACGATGATGGAAGAGGTAGTTGATGTGGGAGGGGTGGGGGGGTGGGGGAATATGGGGACCTCTTATTTTTTGGATGTAACATTTAAAAGAAATTAAAGAAGAAAAAAAGAGAAACCAATAGGGATAGAATATGATGCTAAACCAAGAGGGAAAAATGTGACAGAGACCAAAAACTGAAATGAAAAAACAGAAACAAACAAAAAACACTGGGTGGTAGGAATGGAACCTTAGATAATTCAAGATATGTAGGAGGATAAGGCTCTACTACTAACTATTGAGTTGAAGCCATTTTGGAGATAGTTTCCTAAAGCAGGTCAAAAAGAGAAATCCCAAGTCCTGATGAATGGTTACCTTTTTATTTAGTTCAGTACTTATCAACCTCTCCTTTTCTCCTCTCTGAAAACACTAGATACATCAAACAAAAGTCTTGTGCATAAGGGATACTTATCATTTCTCTTTGTGTAAATGTCAGCCAACAAAAATGGATGGAAGTGATAGAGGTGACCACAGTAAGGATTTGAGAACCAGCAAAGGCTGGTACCTCCTACGATGTGCTCACCAGAGCCTGACTAAAAACAATAACAGGAAGGCAATATTTGGATATGTTAAAGACGTTGTTAAAACTGGATCACTGGCACAATACCGAAACTGCAGACCTACATATTACCACTTCGCACTAATGTGCCTGTAATAGGCATTGCTCATCTGTCAGAAGAGTCTTTCTTGCTGAACCCATTCAAGGCTTCAGAGTTCTTCACAATGGTTTTGCTCCTTAATACCATTTGAATCAGTTCACTTCCTTTCATTTCCACTTCAATCACTCAAGTCCTAGCTACCAACATTTCCAGACTGGGTCTCTATAAAAACTCTCCTAGTTGATGGCTTGGATTTGCCCACCTCCAGTCAATTCTCCACAGTGTACTCAGAAGGATCTATTTAAACTCAAATTTGATGTGTCATTCCTTTGCTTAAAACCCCTTAATATTTCTTAACAGGGCTTATAAAGTTCCACCTCTCTCGAGCATCACTGTCATTGTTTTCTGCTAGTGCACTGTGCTCTAGTCATACTAACTTTCTTCTATTTTTTTCCAATATGCCATCCTATTGCCAGCCTCAGCTACTCCCCTCTGCTCAAAACACTTTTCATCATCCATTTCATCTACCATTTCATTATTAAAAAAATTTTTTGTGCCTTCTTCTCATTCAGATCTCAATTTAAACATTAGTTTCCTAGGAGAATCAATTAGCTGTTTAGAATTTACAAAAAAGACCATTTTATATTTTATTTGTAAGTTGTGTGCTATTTATCCTTTTTCTCATCAAAATATTATAATAAACTTCTGTAAGCATATATATGCACAAAACACTTTTTTTTTTTTTTTTTTTTTTTTAAGATTACCAGCATACCACTAACAGAGCTCCTGTGGTTTCCTTCCCTTCCATATTTCACTTGCCTATTCCATTATTGGTTTCCTGGGATCACATCCCAAATAAACTCTTTATAATCAAATTCTTGTCTTAAGGTCTATTTCTGAGGTAATCCAAACCATAATAGTTTTAGAGTATCTGCATTGCTTACCATTTTATCCCCTGCAACTAGTTAGCACAACCTAAATATTTGTCGAATGAATAAATGAATGAGCACAGCATCTCAGAGAGCCACTGCTAATGAAGTGAACCTTTTGAAATCCTTTTAAATCTAAGGTCTCCTGGCACAAGAAGAGTTTGCTAGGACCTGCGACTTACACTGCCCTCTGGAATTCATCTATTATGGACCAGTCTCCCATCTAAAGCTATGGGAAGAATCTGCACGGGTCCCCAAGAGTAATCAGGGCACAGTATGGTGCCATATGAGCAATCTACTTACTAATGTGCAGGAGAAGTAAAAGAACTCCCCTGAGGAAGGAGGAAAGAAAAGAAATGGTGATAATGAGTTGACAAGAGTTACAGGAAACAGCAGGGTACATGGTATCACCCGAGTATGTATGTTAAGGAGTGTCAACGTAGAAGGAAGAGAAAGATGCAATTTATAATTACAAGCTGCTCTAACTGCTTTTGCCCCTCTATAAGTGGCAGAATTTATTTTAGAAACATATGGTCTTTATTCAGCAACATGTTGGAAAGAGTTTAAACAGATAAAGATACTATTACTCTGCAGAAAAATTGAACAGTAATTTGGGGAGGGGCTTGTGGGAATAGTCTGAGAAAAGGGTGGGCATGAGGAGAGTTTTGAGGGAATGGGGCTTAACATCACATTGCAGAGGGGAACCCCAAGGAGTAATGGCCAGTGAAAAATATCTGGTGAGTATGTGCCTAACATTTCAATACAGGGATGTGTATCTGACTTGACATTGCTTGCTGGATGGGGTTGCAAAGAGACTTCCTCCTTTCCTCATCACCCCAATCTTCAACAAAGTCAGATCAACCCAAAGAAATATCTTCTCTGAATAATGATGAGGAATAATTAGTGAAATCTGACAGTTCACCTCCAGAGTAGGGATTCAGCCACCGAGATGGAGAAATAGGTGTTCAGAAGGGGCAAAAAAGTCAGAGCAAGAATAAAAGCCCTTGGGAATTGCCAAAATATGGGGCAGGGCATTGAGTTTCCCAAACTTAAATCTGGGAGGACAGTACTATTTCACCTGACATCTAGGTGAAATCTAGAATTATCAAATTTGAGAGTTAGAAGGACTTCAGTTCACTTTTTATCTCTCTCTGGAAATTGTGAAGATTGATCTTGGGATGGAAAGTAATTGCAAGTGTTTGCTAAATGGCCATTCTTTTCTTTCTTTCTTTGGCTGACATTTCCTCATGGACCTCTCTAAAGAGTTTTCATCAGTAGCTTACTCCTGGCCAGGAAAACTAACTCCCTGCTTTTGAAGTTCAAGGGAGAGGTAAAAGTGTTGACCACAGCAGTAAAAAGCTCAGTTGAGTTTTTCTTACAAATCTTTCCAAGTCTTATTATTATCCTTTCACCCTAAAGTGGAGTGATTTAAGTAATTCTTTGGTTAGAAGCATGGTTTCCTGCAGATTGCAAATCTCTTTACTTTCATGGCTACATTTACATTAATCCAGGTGGTGGTTAATGTATCACCTCAGGTGGAACTGACTAAAGTTCTTCAACACTCTCATTTTGACCAAAGTATGTAAGTATAAAGAACATCCCTTACATGCGAGTCGTTTTCTGAAGTTTACAGTCTGAGTTTGGTAACATTGATAGGCCCAACAAGGTCGACAAGAGGAACAAAATAATTATGAAGCTCCAATCATGTGTCAGGCACTATGCTCAGCAAGATTTTTTTTTTTCAATAACAAGAACACATTCTCTCTTTTCAGGAATTCACTCTTGGAAGGATACCAGACATTCGTACTAGTAATTTCAATACCGACTGGTAAATGTTTGGCAGAGGTATACACAATTTTTTATTATGGAATCAGGGAACAGATGATTATTATTAATCCTCCCAGGGGATGATTGGGGACAGCTTCACATAGGATGTGGTATTTTAGCTGGAACTTAAAGTATTAGTAGAAAGAATAAAGGAGTATTTCAGACACGAGAAAAAAATAATTTGTGCAAAGGCACAAAAGCATGAACGTGGTGTGACTGGAATTGATAGCAGAATACTTTTCCTGGCCATACAATTTCTCTGAGCTTCTTAGCAGTCAAAGCAAAAAGGGAAATAATCAGATTATTACCATCAACTCCCTCTTTCATGTAGGTATTATGATACAAATTCATTCGTTCACTTCTTCAATTCATTCAACATGTATTAATTATCTGTTTATGTCCCCAGTGTTGATATGTCCATGAATAGACAGACTACAGTTCTTGACCTCATGAAGCATTAGTAGATAGGTTCTGTACTGAGTTCATACAGCTGAGCTTACTCCACTGATTCCTTTCCATGGAGTCAAAGGCTGAGGTCAGATTAAGAAAAGGTGGATGAGCGGATGTGGCTCAAGCTGTTAAATGCCTGATTCCCATACAGGAGGACCTGGGTTAGGTTCCTGGTGCCTTCTAAACAAATAAACAAAAAAAACCGAAAAAACAACAAGCAAAACAAATGAAAATAACGAACTCAGGAAAGCCAGCTTCCCATATACAAGGTCCCAGGTTCAATCCTTGGCTCCTGGTATCTCAAAAAAAAAAAAAAATGTTGGAAGTTTATTGATTTGAACATTTCCTTTACGTGGGAATAAAAGGCAAAACAGTGCCCAAAGAATAGCTCTGACTAAAGTTTGCTTCTTCACCATTTGAAATATTGCAATTCATTTGGACAATATTTTAATTTTAAAATGGCATATCTAGCAAGTGAAAAATCTGTAATTTAGGGAGAGAGGCCACTAAAGAGCTTCTCTCTCGATAGATCAGATGATTAGTCTAATGAGTTAAAATAGAAATGTATTCTCCCCAAAACGTTTCCACACCAAAACACAAAAACTACATTACATCTACATTACATTACATCTACATTAATGATTTGATAGTATTTTTTAACAAGTTAGTTGAATCCATGTATAAGTGCAAGTTAGAATGTTAAGATTTCTTCTTTATGTTTGACTCTCATTTTTATGATATAAGAGTGATCTTAAAAGATAACTGGCTCTACAATAAAGAGTGGTTTGAAATCAACTACCCTGAAAATATTTACCATAGAAGAGCTCAAAATTTTGTACACCATACCAAATTCATTTAGTTTTCTGGAGGCATATTTTGCAAATACTTTATCTAAGTGGATTAACTACTAAATTAAACTGCTTAAACTGAGAGATTTGAGTGATTTACTAAGATTTTAATGGCACAGTGGGTGTTTAGTGACACTAACCTTAAAAATTTTCCAGGCTAAAATTATCTCAGTAATGTCATGGTGCAGAACTTTGAAGGCCTACTTGTCATTTTACCTGTGCATGGGAGGAACTCAGAATTGTTTTATAAGAGAGGGATGCCTTGGTCTTGTCCAAAGTGTACTCATTTTTGCTCATGTCCAAGTGCAAGTGGGGTGCCTTATTTCTTTAATTTATTTTTAGGAAATATCAGGGACTGAACCCAGGACCTCGTACACGGGAAGTAGGCGCTCAACCACTGAGCTACATGCGCTCCCAGTAGGGTGATGTTTTAAACAAGAATGTTTCCTGGTTGGGGACGACCTCATTCTTTCATTAAGACATGCCGTCCCTATCCCTGTCAGGGCTGATTTTGAAGGCATGTGGAATTGCCCTTAATTGATAACATAGCATATTTGTACTCTAGGCCCATGCCAACAAATACAACTCTTCTTGCTTAAATACTAATCAAAAGCTCAGCTGTGAGCTATAATTTTTATTTACGTGGTACTGACTGAAGGCTATGTAGCATATCCATTTATCTAGATATCAAAAAAAGTCACTCCTTGAATTAAGGCAGATTCTTAGAACCTAGCCTCTGAGAGAGCTACTTCTAATGAACTAGACTTTGGCATTCCACTGCGCATCTCCAGTGGGGGCCTTAAAGGAAACACCCTGATACTGGGTTTTATGCAGTAAGGAGGTTGATATGGATAGGACCATAAGTCAGAGTGTCCTCCTTATGAGGACCCACAGGAAAAAATTTTCTCCTAAGCATTTGCAGTGATGTAAGCATGGAAATTCTGAATTGCATGACTGATGGTGTTTTTTTCATTGCAAAGCCTGCTAAGAAGTTCAGAGCCAAATTCATGAACCACCTAAAGCAAATTTATAAATTTTTAATATTCATTTGCATATAATTTCCCCTACAGAGTCATCTGATTTTTATCTTTGTTTTATCTTCTCTTGCATTTTTTCTTTCTAGTCTTCAAAATAAAATCTTCCTTTTTTTGTATGTATGTCTAAAAGTCAATACAAATCTTTTTGTGTCTTTTATTTTGAAATGAGGTGGGATTTTAATAAACAAATTAAAAAAAAGATGAAATATAATAACGAGCCCAGTGCAGGAGGTTAGGGGGGAATAGTCAGGTAAATATGATAAGATTCAAGGAGTCATTTTGTGGAAGCCAAGTGAAGAGGAATTTCAAGAAGAGAATGAGAAATAAGAGCCAATAACTAGAAATGTCAAAGAAAATGACGACAGAAACAAGGTTAAATAGATCAGTTAGGAGGTCATCTGTGACTTTTGAAAATCATGTCTCTGTATCATATATTAGAAGTGAAACCTTGTGGTGATTAGGAGATGATATTGTGGAGATCCAGAAATATAACTATTAAAAAAAAATGACAGAATAGTGAATTAAAGAGAGAAGAGGCTGTGGTTTGAAGGCACAGCAAGTTTGAGGGAATATATATTTTTAAAGCTAGGTATACTTAAGCGAAACCTATTGTAATAGGTGGAGGAAACTTGAACCATGGCCCCAGCTCTTTGACCAGCTATTGTGTAACCTTGAGCAGAGCACTTCGTATTTCTGGTCTGGGTTTCTTCATCTGTGAAAGAGAGGGGTTAACTATGCTATCTCTAAGACTCCTTCCAGTTTTAGTGTTCTGGGGTATATTCATGAATAGGAGGAATGTATAAACACAATAAGAACAGTAAAGTAATTTTGAAAAATAGAATAATGCTTTCTTCATAAATATACTATCATTTATATTAATCTACATGAAATGCTGGTCTTATAATAAGGTTAATGATATCTTAATGAAAGAAGAGTTCAGTGAGCATTTACTACCACTAATTTCACCAAAGAGTTAGTTTGATTTGTTTTATCCAACCTAAACTTAAATGATTTGGAAGTCAGATACTGGTTGATGTGGATTATGGTAGATTGTTCATGGTTGTAAATTCTTTGATACTTTTTCCATCAAGAGCTAGTGTCTGGAGCATAATGAATGCCTGATTCACATGTATGAGGTCCCGGGTTCAATCCCCGGTACTTCCTAAAAAAAAAAAAAAGAAAAGAAAAAAAAGAGAGATCTGGTTTACTTTCTCTCCTCTCAAATTGTTACAGGCTCTGGGGCTCCCTAGTCATTAAAATGTGGGGAAGTGCTGTTTCTGGGCTCTTAAGAGATTGGCAGCTTCTACTTTATGTCTCTTGGAATACTTGTGCTTCAAACCCAGCTGCCATGCTCTGAGAAAGCCCAAGCAAGCTGGTGGGGAGGACTGTATGGAGAGCAAATGAGGCCCCCAGTCAACAACTTTGGTCAGTCACTTATCTGCCAGCCATGTGAATTTTTCTTGGAAATGGATCTTCCATACCAGCTGAGATACTCCTGCCAACATAACATAGAATACAGAAGGGCCATGGGCACTGATCTCTACTCAAATTTCAGATTTATTGGAAAAACAAATGATTCTTGTTTTAAGTCACTGAATTTTTGTGTGGTTTGTTATGCAGCAATAGATAACTGGATCATGCATTTAACATTTATTAACTGGTAATCATGTAAACCCAAACCAGTGCTATCTTGGCTCTGCTATTATGCCATATGTGCCTTTCTAAAAAACCTTATTTCTCAAAATTGCATATAAAGTGCACACAGAGTCTATGAGGAAAATAAAGTTGCAGTGGACCACCCAAAATCCATAGAATTTTGTAATGATAGCCCTAACTAAAACAATAGTCTCATTAAAACTAACAACCCAAACAAATCTCTACTGGCATTTGCTTAAGTTCATAGTCTATCCTTATCAGCCTTATTTGTAGTTTCAACAGAGAGCTCTATAAAGCAGAAAGTTCAGGGTCTTTGGAACCACTATATCAGCCACTTCCTGCACTAAAAGATGACTCTTCTGCAAGATTTTCATTGTTTTCCCTTAAGGCCTTCATATATTGCTAAAAACTCTACTTATGAAGACGTTTGACCTTGTTGCATATAAAATTAGCATTCTTAGAAATTTAAAAAAAATGAACCAAGAGGACTTTAGTGTTTACTGATATCCTTTCTTCATTATCAATTACATATGTGCTTATTGCATTGTAGCTGAACAGATAGTATATTTAGTTAGCCCGTATACAATGCCCATCTCTTCATACATGGCAAGTAGTAGTAGCCAATCCATCTGCTGCCATAGTCCCTTGTCATGAACTTGGGTATTATGACATACCTTGTCCTAACAGACTCTCAGTTTTGAAGCCCAGAGAAAATTGTGTTCTGTGTGGGCAGTAGCTGGAGGAGTTTTGGTATCAGCTTCCTTTGCCAGATCAATCTGGAAAGTGCTGTCATTGTTCTCTGTGGGACCAGGAACTTGAGCTGAGAGAAGGATACCAAAGGTGTCCTGTTGTCAGAAGAGCATGATTCCACGGACTGCTCTTCAGTTGGAAATGCTGGCATAGGCAAACCTTCTGCTGAGTCAGAGATGCCCTTCATCGGTCTTTGATGTAGTGTTATAAAAGGATTTCTTGGGAAGCAGATTTGGCTCAACTGAAAGAGTGTCCACCTACCACATGGGAGGTCCAAGGTTCAAACCCAGGGCCTCCTGACCCGTGTGGTGAGCTTGCCCACGTGCAGTGCTGATGTGCGCAAGGAGTGCCATGCCATGCAGGGGTGTCCCTCGCATAGGAGAGCCCCATGCACAAGGAGTGTACCCTGTAAGGAGAGCCACTCCATGTGGAAAAAAGCGCAGCCTGCCCAGGTGTGGTGCTGCACACACAGAGAGCTGATGCAGCAAGATGACCCAACAAAAAGAGACACAGATTCACAGTACTGCTGACAAGAATGCAAACAGACACTGAAGAATGCACAGCAAATGGACACAGAAAGCAGACAATGGGGTGGGGAAAAGGGAGAAAAATTTAAAGAAAAAGGATTTCTTAAAGAGGATATTGTTATCTAATATGGACTTTGAGGGAAGAAACTCACCAGGTAAACCATACCCTGCTCTGTCCACTGTCTCAAGCCTGGGTTGACCAAAAGGAAGTTCTGGACTCAAAGTAGCATCCTGAAGAATGAATATAAAAAGACATGTTGAGAAGGGACATTTCATGGTTATCCTCTGTATTTTGATATTCATTTAAATTTAAGCAAATGATTTTTTGTAGTTGAGTCTACTATGAAGGATGTGTTCTGAAAGGGTAGCATGCATTGAAAAAGTGGTAAAATGATATATTGGCTTCTTGGTTAACTGAGTCTGCCTGAAGAGTGTTAACTAATAACTAAAATCATTTAATTTGTGTCATTTATGCTTGAATATCTGAATTCTTTCATTTTCCAGAGGTAATCAAACTTAGTCAGGATTTTCATTTAAAAATACCTCAGTGACATCTTCTGAAATATATTAAATGCATCACTTTAAATGAAATACAAAACTAATCAATAATTTATAAGTTTTACTTCTAAGACATTAATTTGTATTTATCAATCCCCCCAGGTAAATATACAGATAAGACCTTAAAATGTAAAAAGAAATTTATGAATTATATTTTAGCTTATATTTATTTTCTGAAGGTCAAAGTAAAATAATATATTCTGCTTTAATTATTCTTTTCAGTTCATGAAGATGTATTTGTTTTATTAAGAACAGAGCAAATGTTGACTCTAATTGAAAAAAGATATAACCAAACTAAAGGGAACTTTGAATGTTAAGATACTTGGAAAGCAGACACTAGAACTGGGTTAACAAAATGCTGCCTATATAAAACAAAATAATTATATTTTGCATTGCAAAGAGAATTTTGCTTTCTTCAGTCCTTGAGCTGATTTTTGATGGAAGATTTTATGACTGCCTTCCTATTTTCCCATTTGAAGAACAAAAAGACATCAAATACACTTACCTTCGTAAGATCAGCAAATGGTGTAGGCAACATTGATTGTGTGTCAGAATCTGAAACTGACAATGATCCAACAATTTCTATGGATTGAAAATCACAAGGTTTTAGTGTTTCCTTTTTCTTTTGTGGTGGGTGGAGTAAAACAGTCAGGGTTGAAACATATGCAATAACCAGCTTTTAAAGACTAGTAAAACAAATTACTAAGAAATTAGTGTCACATAAAACAGTGATCATTGATCTGAATGATAAAATGAGATTGATGCAAGGAGCATATTTTCTGTTTATGTGATAACGAATAGTTATAAAGGTAAAACTTTAAGGTATTTACTTTTATTCTACATAATTGGACCATGAAGTCAGGCTGAATGGCTAGGCCAGTGGGAATGAAAATATGACTAAGCTGAGAAGAAAGAAATGGCTAGAATAAATACCAGAACCAGGACCATTTACAGAACTCTACTTCCCCCCTAAAGCCTGGTTATCAGAACACTCCAGAGGGCTCAACAAAGGGTCAAACTCAGAGATCAGACAGTCTCTGAGATGAGCCTTGAGTTCACCTTTTGTTGCCTAGGAGGTTCTCTTGCCCTGTATCTTGTTCAAAGGAACTTTTGTTAAGTTTTCCAGTGTAAGAGTTTAAACCAGAGAGACAGACTTGGCAGAGAATGACAGTTTTGTACCATGTTGTACTAAAATGGCATTTGCAGTGTCCATCTATCACTCCATCTATTACTAAGAGTCTTGGGCCCCTGTGTAACTCTGGGGACCTGCTGGGTCCTTCCGGGTACCCTCTGAGGTTCCTAAGCATGCTTCATATCTTCTTGGCCTCTTTGGGTCCATTCCTCCTCTTCTTTTCTCGCTGCTCTCTGCCTCAGGAAGTTGACTTATATGGATTATATCAATGGTTCCGTGCCTGCTGTCATTGAGATGCTTAGATCATTGGGCAACAATTCAGACCTAGAAGTAGTATGGGGCCTTGCTGCTTTAGGTACAGGGAAATTCTTTATAAATAGTTACTTTATCAAACTCTCCTCTAATTATTCTAACTTGAATGTGCCATCTGTTTCCTGCTGCATACTGACACTGTGGGTTGTTCCAGGGGAACTGAACTGCCCATGGGTTGTTCTCTCTGCCTGAGCTCCACTGTATGACCAAAACTGCTCTGGAATGAACTGAAAATCTTGTGAAGCAGTCATCACCAGTTCATCAGATGAGGCATAGAAGGGACTTAGGAGAGACAGAAATGATAACAAGAAATGGTGTGCCTGTCACAGGAATGACTGACTCTAAAGGTGCAAGGTAATTATTACTAGAATAAAAATTAAAAGATAAAAATAGGACTGTACAACGCAGTGAACTCTATTGTAGATGATGGACTGTAGTCAACAGTGTAAGTATAAGATTGTGCTTTCATGAAATATAACAAATATATGATACTAATACAAGGTGGTAATAATAGGATGGTGTATGGGAAAAATACAGCTAAGGTAAATAATGTGTGATAAATAGAACTATTTTAAGAAATCTAACAAAGGTAACTACTGTTAGATATTGTACAATTATTTTTAAAAAAGTGTTATCATAAAAAGTAACAAATATTCAACACCAATGCAAGGTATTGGTGGTAAGGTGGTACATGGGAATCCTGAATTTTATGCATGATTGTTTTGTAAACCCACAATAACAGTGATTATGAGGCATTCATACTTCTTAGTCAATCTGTCAAAATGAGCATAAACCCAGAAATATAAAATCACCAACTGACCATCAGTGAACTGAATTGTCATCACATCCAAAGACGGATCTTCCTTTAACGCTCTGCGGATCAGCCTTTTGAGATCTATAGCTGTGAGATAGATTGCTGGTGACTTGTCCTCTTTCAGGATTTCAGGAGGGATGCCTTCACTTTCAATTTTGTTGGAGTCCAAAGAGAGGAGGTCACTCGCAGGGCTTTTTGCTTCTGCATTGTCTCTCTTAAAGATGGCCACAAGTCGTACCTCTATGGAGCCTGACCTGTAGGCAGCAGAGGACACATCCCACCCAAAGCCATTGTTACATGCCTTGCAAGGATTGCTACAAGGCCTCAGGGCAGCTTCAACCTCTGTCTGTCCTGATGGGTTCTTAAAGAATATCCCACTTCAGAACTAATTTCAATGTGTTCCAAATTAGAAATTTGAAATGTGAAAAAAGAAATGACATATATTGTAGCTCAGAAATAGAATACTAGCATGAGGATTAAGTCTACCTTGAGAAGGGATTACTAACTGAATCAAGAGACCAGGGATTTTTAGTTTAGGTCTCTATGAAAAAGTGTTTTTGATGGTCTTATAAGTAAAGTCATGCAGTGTCAATCAGCAAGAAGGGTGAAGTGATCTTTCTTCTAGAAATAGCCTCCTTTATGAAGGTTTATGAAAATGCAATATGTGATATAGTCATGGGTCAATAATATTTATATGTTGCACTCAAGTCAAAGATGTTCTTAGGGCTATTTCTCTTCTACTTCCCCCCCCCCCCCCCAAGAAATATTTTTTAATTAAAGAAAAACTCTAAATGAAACAGATTTTTTTTTTCCTTGAGCTGCTTTTGAAATAAATCTTGGAAGGTGTGAGTAAGGAGGAAGGGAAGTAATACATGATTAACTATATTTATCATATTCAGTCAGTGAAGTTTTGCAAGTGAAAATGAAACAGGATTCTCTATAGCTCTTTTTTCTAGAATCAGGTTACCTTTCAGGACATATCATAAATCCACACATAAAGGGATGCAGAAGTGTTAACAGAGGCCGCAACTGTTATATACTCTACTGATACATACACAACTGATCATGTGTATTCTTGACAGTTTTTCAGGCCACACCATCAGTTAGCCTGCAGTTTATTATTTCACTTGTCAAATATAGGAACCAAAGCTTGGTTCTTACACTTATCTCTTCAAGGTATGGTTGGTCTCCTCACAATTCAAACTGACCTTGAAATCAAAGAGCAAATTAGTTTCTCTACCTTATTCTAGACTTAAGACTGCACGTGTGTGCATATATTCAGACAGTCAACTTCTCATCACAAATGACATTCAAGAAATAGTTAAAAGCATGATTGCATCACAAGGATATGTTTTTCTATTAGAACTTGAGTTTTAATAGAATAAAAATAGAATATAAAGTGTATAGACTACTCTTTAGCTCATCCAGTCAATGCTTATCTGCTCACATAGTGATTTTGTCAAGAGAGGTTTTTTTTTTTCACTATCAGGTAATTGATCAATTTAAAAAATTCCCATTTAAATAAGAAATAACTAAAAAGTCATTGACTTATTCCAGACATTAAATGTAAAATTATTTGTACTAAGTCAGCATATAGGTTTGTGGAGCAAAATGTTCTATTTATTTAAACTTGAAAAAAATATGTCCAAATTACCCATCTCTTTCTTTCTTTGGTCTTCATTTCATCATACACAATGGGAACATGCAAGGGAGAAAGAATTATTATGAGATTTATTGAGGTATTCAATGAACCATTTAATATGTCAAAAAGATACACACTTTTATTCCACACATTTTTTTTGCCCAGAAATTTGAAGGAAACACAAAACTGCCATCAAAATCTGGATGGAAATTTTGAGAACTAAATGGATCTTCGTGAGTAGACATCATCATATGATGCTTCTGATGACCTGAGCCTTAGTTCAAACACTATATGTACTTTAAGTCTTCTTCTTAAACCCTTGATGACCTCCTACTCCTCCTAAGGAAGCTAAAAATATGTCTACTACATCTTACATTTTGGTTGGTGCTGGTGCCAGGAAGTTTTTAAAAGTTATTTTATAAGTGGATTTCTCACTTCCTGAATGGCATGAAATGAGTAATTTATTCTTGAAGGTGATTTGTCCATCTGAGTCTGAACCCTGGATTATTTTTCAAATCGCTTTAATTGGTAAGACTTGGAGGCAAGGTTCAATTCACCACGGAAGCATGGCAAGAAAAACAGCTACCATTTATTGAGTGGGGCAGGGAGGTCTGTTTCAGGCACCTTATGTACATTCTCATTTAATCTTCTGGCAACACTTTGTAGATGAGGGACCAAGCACAGAGGGAAAGTGCCAACTGGAAGGTGGCAGAGCCAGGATTCAGACGCTGGCCTGCCTGGCCTATGCCGGGCCTCAGGCCTGAGAAAAGGCCATTTGGCCACTAAACTGATGAGTACATTTTACATCTCCCTGGGCACAAAGCTGAATTTAGTTAAGAAGCTACAATCAGTTTTCTTGCTTTATATTTCAAATGACAGTTGCCAATAAGGACACTATGCCAACGATGGGGTCAGTGCTGCTGCTTTTTCTGTCTGAATTCTGAATTCATCTAGTTTTCATCCCCTGTGGAACATGACTGAAATGGACCCCATCTGCGGCAACTTTCCTTCTGTGGAGGCAATCTCCTGTGAAATCTTGCTTTCCACAACAGTTTGTGATCCATGAAGCTCCTGGGATAGGCTGGGCTTCCTGGGTCAAGACCTCAATCCTGCCAAGACTGTGCTAATTTTTTAAATTGCTTTATTGGAGTATAATTGGTGTACAGCAAACTGCACATATGTAAGGAACATAATTCAGTAAGTTTGACATATGTATACACTATAACCCTGTAAAACTATCACCACAATCAAGGGCATGAACATATTCATCACTCTGGAAAAATTTACTTGTGCCCTTTTGTAATCAATACCTCCTGCCATGACCCACTGGGTGGGCTGGGGGAGAGTGTAAACTACAATGTAAACTATTATCCATGTGGTGCAGCGGTGCTCCAAAATGTATTCACCAAATGCAATGAATGTCCCATGATGATCAAAGAGATTGCTGATGTGGGAGGAGTGGGGTGAGGGGGGTGGGGAGTATATAGGGACCTCATATTTTTTCAATGTAACATTTTAAAAAAAAGAAAGAGAAAAAAAAATACCTCCTGCCTGTCCCCCATCCACCTTACCCTCCCCAAACAACTGCTTATCTGCTTTCTGTCACTAGAGATTAGCTTGTATTTTCTAGAAGTTTATATAAAATGGAGTCATAACGCACTCCTCCCTTGTTGTTTGGCTTCTTTTACGCAACATAATTATTTTCAGATCATCCATGTTGTTGTGTATTTCAGTAGCCCATTCCTTTTCTGAGTAGTATTCTACTCTCAGAGGATATCACAATTTGTTTATCTTTTGCCCTGTTGATGGAATTGCTTCCAGCTCTTGGCTATTACAGATAAAGATGCTATGAACAGTTTTCAAGCAAGTCTTCGAGGGAGTATACCCTCCATTTAGATTTAATGACTGTTGATGGTTTGCCACATTGGTTGTAAGACATAAAGCAATATTTAAAGTGGAGCTTTTACTGTTCATCCTCTTAATTGTGTTAATAACAGATGTCCTCACTACTTTCCAGTTGTGTTTAGAGAATTGAATGAGGTCACTACTATGAAAGTACTTGTTAAATTGTAAATTAGGTTTTATAAGAATGAGTTAAAAGAGGGATAACATCAGGAGACTCAAAGGTATTTTATTTTCCGTGGGGGTCTGGCCCCAGGAGAATGCCATTTCCATCCTAATACATTTATTTTACAATATTCTGAGTACTGTTATTAGTGGTTAAACGTTTCCCACATTCATAACATACCTGCTTTTATATTTAGGGGCCAAAATATTTTTTGGAGAACTGAGTCTTCATTATATAATGCAAATCATTGGAAAAATGCAATCAAATTTATATTATAAGCATCTTGGCAGAAATAAGAATAAATTCTTGCAGAGATAAACACATGGGGAATATATAGCTTCAAGTGATATATCTTTGAAATTTTTACTTAGCAAAGCTTTATCACCTAACATTTTGGCTTTCTTCTGAAATAGACTTTTTTATTATTAGTTTTTCATTTATTGAAGGGAGGGGATAATGTGCATTTGAACATTCACCAGGAGAATGTTTTCCATCATTTCTTTCAGGTTTAAATTAAAAATTTGTTTTTTAGCTGCAGTGGTTTATCCAGAAGACCTTGCCATCTATGCAGAATATTCTCCTATCAATTTATATTTCTCTCTAATCCATCTGATTTCACATGGAATATTGCAGAGCAGCATCTTGAAATAAAGAAAAATGAGTCTGCTTTGGTAAATATTAAAGGTTTCCTTATTCATAACTTTCACTTTTCAATATTTCCTTCTGGAGGTTTTCAAATCAGTGGTCCTGATAGTTTAGAATGAAATAAATCGGCAAAGCTTTCCCTGTTCTTTATGAACTTGTCATGTCCTTGCTCTATGCACCTTGTTTTAAGACAATAGATGGTGAAGGAGCCAGAAAGAAGTTCAGCTCAGATCTGCTTCTGCTTAACACCCTCCCCTCCCCCGGAAGCCTGGAGCCTCATTATGCTCACTTCAGGGCTGATATTTACCTTGGGGCACATTTTTAAAAACTATCATATGACCCCACCTATAGACATTTTGAATAATGGAAACTTAGAAAGATATAAAAATTCTTGCCCCAAATTACAACCAATGTGTTGAGATGCTAATGGACACAGGCCTACTTGTGGGAAAGCTGGAGGGAACATGACCAAACCCTGCTTACTATTTTATTATTTCATTTCTTTTATTTAAATTTTTAATTTAATAATTTTGGGGCAGTTAGGCATTAGTTTGGTTCAGATATCAAAATGATATAAAAGGTATATTTTGGGAAGTCTTGTTTCCACTATGTCCTTGTCTACTCCAATTCTCCACTGCCCCTCTCCCATAGGTGCCACTTTTTTATTGGTTTCATGTGTCTCCCTTTGGTAGCATGATTTGTATAAATGATGATGATATTTTGCATTCAGAAGGAAACCAGTCAATCAGACACCAAGATAACTAATTGCTGCTTTTTCTGATGTCGCTCTACTGGGGTATTGTTTCTTAGAGGTTCATTAATAATCACATCGCCAAAGGACAGCAGATGAGCTCTCTGCAGAGAACAGTGTTTCTGACTCCCAGTTGGGGAAAGGAATTCAACTCCTGTTTTGCCCTTTAACAAATCACCTGGAGTCATGTTCTAATTAGACAATTCCTTTATCTGAAATGCATTCAGCTTTCAGAATTTGGCAGAGCTAAACAACTGGGGGAAAAGGGACCCTATAATCCTCATGACACTGCTTTTAAAAGGGGATAGAGAGAAAGTAATTTAAGAATTGAGAAGAATCTGATTCTCTTACTTACCTAAATCCTAACACATGGATTTCTTTGAATCCTGGAAGTTTCTTAAATACATTTTGCATCTGCAGTGAGAAAGAAATTTATGAAATTCTCTATGGTTCTAGTGGGTCAGATTTTACCTAATGTAAAAAGCCTAAACAATTTTGATGAGTTAGAGGAAAAAATGAAAATGAAACAACCATTGAGGCCAAGCACATTGTTCTCAGTTATTTCTGAAACCTAGAGGCAAGTGTTTTGCTATTTAAAAACAAAATAACACTGTAATTTGGTAGTTATGACCTGTTTTAATGGTTACTTTATATAAAATATGAAATTACTTTAATGTAGTACTTGGAGGAAATATTTTTTTTTAGCTGAAACATTTTCACGTACATACAGCAGAGACATTACAATGTTTTCGGAACTGAATTATACAATTTAGAAAACATCTATAATGTTAAAGAGATTTTAAAGTAGAAATGGATATTGTACCTAAATAAGGTGGTAGATTAGATTTATTTTTAGATTTATTCAACTGCACATAACTTTTCTTAATTAATTAGACCTTGCTAACGAGGTATGTTACCCCAATATTTTATATTTGCTATTTCCAATTACTCTCCAACCCACCATAGTTTGGCTTCTGCCCCTGAAGTACTCCAGGTGGATTCTCTTCAGGGGTTCTTAACTTTTTTGTTCCATGGACCCCTTTGCCAGTCAGGTGAAAACCATGGACCCCTTACTAAGTCCACACTGTACTGTGTACTATATAATAAATATATCACACTTGCACCAACACGATCCCACAAGAATAATGTTTTTTTGAATCTCCATTCAAGCTCACAGACCCCTGGTTAGGAACCCCTGCTTGGCCATTGTCTCTTGGTTTGGCTGTCTCTAAATCCAGTGTCATTTTTCTCTCCTCCTCCATGGTGTACCTTTTCTTTCCTGGCCCTTCTTCCATCACTCTGACCACTCTCTTCATCTTATTCCTGTCTTCACCCTCTAAATATAAGCAATTTGTGCGTTTCCGTCCTCGGCTTCCTCATCCCACTCGGTCCCCCATTTATTGCATAAGCCCTATTGCAGCCTTTGTGCTGGGCCCTGAGGAAGCACTGCCACATAACAGTGTTGCTCCACCCAGCTGACCTGTGTGAAGGCTGGGAGATGAGAGACCCAGAGGGAGTGATAGTAGATCAGCAACGAAGTTTGGGAGGCAGGGCAGGATGAAATGAGGTTGAAGGGTGAGGAGATATTGTGTCCTATCTTTCCCTCTCCATCCCCACTCCCCTTCTGTTCTTCATTGGGAAATTTCATTTTCCCCCATGGCTTCAATGATTACCTGAGATATATTTTGAAATGAGATTGCCAAATAAACATCCCAAAATTTGCCATTAACTAAATATGCCCAAACCAAACTCATTCTTTTCCTCCCAAACCTGCCTTTCCTCTTGGACTCTCTATCTCAGGTAGGGTCATGAACACCCATCATCCTTTTTTTTTTTTTAAAGCTTTATTTATTTATTTCTCTCTCCTTCTTCCCCTGCCCCCTCCAGTTGTCTGCTCTCTGTGTCCATTTGCTCTGTGTTCTGCGATCGCTTCTGTCCTTATCAGTGGTCCCGGGAATCTGTGTTTCTTTTTGTTGCGTCATCTTGTTGTGTCAGCTCTCCGAGCGTGTGGCGCCATTCCTGGGCAGGCTGCACTTTCTTTTGCGCTGGGTGGCTCTCCTTACTGGGCGCACTCCTTGCGCGTGGGGCTCCCCTACACCGGGGACGCCCCCGCGTGGCAGGGCACTCCTTGTGTGCATCAGCACTGCGCATGGGCCAGCTCCACACAGGTCAAGGAGGGCCGGGTTTTGAACCCCGGACCTCCCATGTGGTAGGCAGACACCCTATCCATTGGGCCAAGTCTGCTTTCCGTCACCCATCATACTTGATGCCAGAAACCCCAGCATCCCCTAGATACCTTCCCTCTATTACCCACATATCCAGCTACCACCTCCTGTTGGCTTTGAATTCCACAATGTCTCTTGTTTCCACCAGTTTTTCTTACTCCGTGGCTAGCACACCCTTCCTATCGCCCCTCCTACACTGCTGAAATGGTTTTCTGATGTGTATAGGGGGAAGAGGCAGTGTCTTTTTGACTACGATCTTTTCCCCAAGTTAATCACTCCATATTGGTTGCTTTTCAGCTAAAATCCCTTTGATAGGCTGCACTGAACTGAATAAGCCCATTTGAATAAGGCCCAAGCATTTAAACTGGCATTTAAGACCTTCCATGGTCATCCTTCTCCAAAGTACGTTACCATTTGCACTTCCTGCCATCATTACCCCTTGGCCAATAACCTCTCCTCTAGTCATACTAAACGAACCTGCTGTCTCTCTCCGAATTTAACAGGCACTTCTATACCACTAGGCTTCTGGTCATTCTTTTCCCTTAGGTCAAGATGTAATTCTCCCTTCTCTTCTACTTTTTGCTCATTGATTTCCCACCTATCTTCAAAGCTAGCTCAAACATCTTCTCTATTGAAAGTTAATTAAGCCAGAGTTAAGGCTCAATTATTTCTTCTCCCTACTACCCTAGAACTTATTAGAGTATACTCCATCAAACAATCTGTGAGGTGCATATACATTTTCCTCTCTGAGATTATGCTCCTTGGGTGCAGGGACTGTGTCTTACTCATTCATTTTTATCTCCTTCCTTCCAAGTACCTAGCAGCATGTCATCCCCATAGTAGTGACTTAGCAAATTGTACTTAATCCATTTGGCTGCATCCCTTCATTTCCTAAACTCATCAACACACCACACTGTGCTGTTACTGTAGCTGTAATTACTGCCGACTCCACATTTCCCAGGCCAATGAGTAGAGAAGTGATGCACAGATAATCCCCAAATCACTTATATTGGGCTTTGGAGTGCATCCTGGATACTTTTTTCCAGCAAACTGATTTATTTTTAAAATTATATATTTTTGCACTAATATTAAAATAAATTTTATGCTCTAAACCTATACTAACTATAGTGATGAGGGTAGCTTAGATTTTAGATGATAAGGAAATACCTAAGTAGATCTGGGTTTAATTATTGGTTCTAATATTTTCTAACAGCAAGACGTCAGGTTTATTGCTTAACCTCTCTGAATCTCAGTCTCATTAGCCAAAATGGGATAACAATACCTACAGCATAAGATTGCTGTTTGGAATAACTAACAAGTAAACAGTGCCTAGCACATAGGCAGGCAGAAAGTTGTGATGTAGTATTATTTATTGCTTATTCTCTATCTCTCCCACTGGATTAAGGGCTCCTCGCAAGCTTGGTTGTACCATTCTCCTAATAACCACACAGCATGGAGCCAGGCAAGAACAGAGCAAGCCTTCACTTAACCCCTTTTGAAAGACCAGATGGGGGAAGCACAGACTAAGTTTCCATTTCCATATAGGAATTAGGGAAAAGGAGACTGGGTAATAAGTTTCTGCACCTATTCCCCCATGGACTTAATGGAGAACTAGGAGTACATTCTGCCCCAGAGCTGGTCTTTATTATGGGGACAGGCAGGAAAGGGCTGTGTCTGTGCCCTGGACTACTGCGACAAATAGCTTTGGGGCCACAGGGCATTTGTCATGCCCTGGGACTAAATATATAAATATGAACTGAGGTTTCTAGACAGGACGATTCAGACCCTGAATTGTCCCTCTTTTATGTCCAAGATACTGGAGACACTATTATGCATGTGAAAACAACCAATCAATTCAATCAAACATGGAGCAGAGCCACCTGTGATAGAAGCCTGACGCAGCAGGGAACCATGGTGGGGGGTGCGGAAGGGAGGAAAGAGGAGGGAGTGCTTTTCACCCTCTTCCCCTTCCCTTCAGGAATGAGGGGAGAGGGGATTTACCACTTGTGCACCTGCCCTCGTTGTGAACCAGTCTGTGATTGAGAATCAGCTTTGCTTAGGAGGGTGCAGAAGACGTCCACAGAGGAGATGACAAAGGCATTCCATTAATTCTGCTAAATAATCTTCTGGGGACCTTCCAATCGTAGAGTACTGGCCACTACATTGCTAATTAAGTGCCCAGTTAACCTTATTAATAATACTAAATATACAAGGGACTCCCTGATTTAGCTAAAATGTATGTTAATGGGGCTATAAAAAGGCAGCCGTGTTGAGTTCTCATGAATGTTTGCACAGCAGAAAGCATTCAGACAACAACTAAGCTATAACTTCTGACATTTGTATTAAATTGTTCATTAGGTTTATTGTGGAAATTAAATGACTGCAAAGCACTGTCCATTAATTCTTGATGAGGCCCGAAAGGTTTTGCTAATGCAGGAGTCTCTGGGGAGGCAGGCGGGAATCTGATGGCAGGCTTTGGGGGTGGATTCGTGCTGAGGTGGAAATGGTCACAGGCCACTGGGGAGTCTGTAAGGGGAACAGGTGCTGTAAACAGAGGTGTTCCTCCTTTGAGAAGCGGGTGACTGTGCAAATGGGTGTGCAAAAGCAGGACTGATGTGGTGGGTCTCTGGAACAAGACTGGGAAAGACATGCTCTTTGGCTAATATGTTTTTCAGGGGCTAGAATGGCCATACTCATTTGATGATGATGCAAAAATCATGTCCCCATAAATATTTATTTAGGAAAAATAGGACACATGGCAAAGCAGTTACCAGCATGGGTTTTGCTGCCAGGCTGTGGAGGTTTGACTCTTGGCTCTGCCAGTTAATTGGTGTGTCATCTTTGGACATGGTAATTTCTTTCTTTGTTCCTCAGTTCCCTCACTTGCAAAAAAAACAGGGGATACCGTTACCTAACTCATAGAATTGTGTGAAAAATTAAATGAGTTAATACATTTAAATACATATGAACATTGCTATTATTGCTATACACTGAATTTTTTTTTTTTTTTTGAGGTACTGGTTATTGAACCCAGGACCTCATACATGGAAAGCAGGCACTTAACCACTGAGCTACATCTGCTCCCCAATAAGAGTTTTTTTGTTTTGTTTTGTTTTTTAAAGGAGATACTGGGGATCAAACCCAGGACCTTACAATGGGAAACAGCTACTCAACCACTTGAGCTATATACACTCCCCTACACTAAATTTTAAACTTGGAAAAGGATTCTGAGGTTGTCTTCTTTGACTTCTAAGTGAGGAAATTAAGGCCAGGGAAGGTAAGTGATTCCCAAATCTCATGCTAATTCCTGGCAGAAACAGGATAAGAATTCAGGTTTTCAAAAGATCCTAATTTATTTGTTTTATTCTAAATCAGTTTAGGTGTGTAGCAGTTTGGCATTATTTATGAATTCCAAAAAAAGTTATTGGATTATGTTTGTAAACTGGTCTGTCAAAGGTATCACTTTTAATTGATTAAACTATGCTTAGGGCTTTGATTGGGCCACATCAGTAGGGCTTTGAGTCCCCACCCCTTGGTGGGTAGGGACTCACAAATAAAAAACATGGCAAAAGACAGAGTTGGAAGTTTTGAGCTGTAGCCCAGGAAGAGAACACACAGGAGAAGAACACAGAGGAAAAGAGATGGCTCCTTGACACAGCAGAAGCCTTGGAGAGAGAAACAGAGCCATTTGCCTGATAGACTACAGTTGGCCTTGTGGAGAGAGAGGAACCCAAGGAACCTGAACTCTTGGCCATCTTGCCCCAATATATGGCAATAGACTTTGGTGAGGAAAGTAAATTATGCTTTATGGCCTGGTAACTGTAAGCTTCTACCCCAAATAAATAACCTTTATAAAAGCCAACAGATTTCTGTATTTTGTATCAGCATGCCTTTGGATGAATAATACAGAATTTGGTACCAGGAGGGGGATAGTGCTTTTGCAATTTCCAAAATGCTGGAACAGTTTTATAAATGGGTCAGGGGTATTTTTTGGAGGAATTGTGAGATGATTGGTGGAAAAGGCCTAGAGACTGCTGATGGAAATACGGACTCTAAAGAGACTTTTTATGAGGTCTTAGAAGTAAATGATGCAACTATTATTGAATACTGGAGGAAAGGCAATCTGTGCTTTAAAGTCACAGAGTACTTAGCAAAAATAACTCCTAGTGTTTTATGGTAGGCAGAATATGAAAATGGCGAGCCTGGCCATTTAGCTGAAGAACTTTCCAAAGTAAACTTGGAGAATGCCTCTTGGCTTCTCTTTACAGCTTATAGCAAAATGCTACACAAGCAAGATAAGCTGAGAACAAAATTGTTGGGCACAAAGAAACTAGAAACTGATTCTGGAACTTCCAAGTCTCTGGAAATCAAGCTCCCAGACAATAAGTGCCCATTTGAGGACTTAACTAAACTTGGAACTTGTAAATCAGGATTGAAGATGCAGTTATCTAGGAAAGACTTGTGGAAAGTCTTATTGTTTGATGGCTTGGACCCCTGCTTCCTGCATGCTAAACCAACAAACATTTTGAGAGAGCTGTATTAACAAAACCACTGTCAGCCTGGATTAAAAAAGACATTGATGGGAGAGATGGCAAGGATTTGCTAAAAAGATTATTTCAAAGAACAAATAGGAAAGTTAACTAACTATTCTTTAATTTATTCTATCTAATAATCCATGTTTAAGTACTTTTCTGGCTCGTAAATGGTCTGCTGAGTTGCGTAGGAGGCAAATATGATTCTTTCCATTTTAGTGAATGAATGCTGGTGCAGGGAGAGGTTGGAGGTTAAGAATGTTTCATTCATCTACACTGCAGGTGACAGAAGGTAACCAATGAATTCTCCAACTAGGAGAAGTAGGGACTGGTTTGTTCTCTGGTGATGCTAAAATACAGTACATCCAGACTCTTTATAAATGTAGCTTCTGGTTATGTAATCTCATGGATGCTTCTATTTGCAGTTCCCATTGCTACAAACAACTACTTAGTAATTAACTGCACCCTAACTCTGCGCTAAGAGGTACAGTTATAAAGATGAAGGAAACAGTGTCTGCTCTTGAGGAGAAGCTGGTAGCCTGTTGGTGGTGAGGGTGGTGGTTGGGAAGGAGGTATAGAGACAGCAAAGGCCATAGATATGTAAACAAGCAATCTCAAGACAGTGTGTCAAAGTGTTGTGACATCATCACTTCCTTGTTAGTTGTCAATATGTGTTCATCAGTTGTGACAATGGTACCACACTAATGAAGGATGCTGTTTATATGGGAAAATATGGGAAGGGGGCATATGGGAGTCCCCTATATTTTTTATGTGACATTTATGTAATCTAAAGTATTATAAAAAGTGTTGTGACAGCAGTGATCAGAATGGGTAGGGGTAACTTCATGACAAAGTACCTAAAAAGGCCAAAGATGAGAAAAGATCTGCAATTTATTATATTTCTGGAAAGTGAAATGCAAAGGAGGGGAATGGAAAGAAACTGGTGAGAACTGGGACTGGAAAGGAAGACAGGGGCCTTAAAACAACATTCTTTGGATCTCATGCATAACATAGCCATTTGGAGATTATCCCACAGGGAATGAAGAGCTTTTTACCTTGTTTGAAAGCTATTGTCTCAATACCTATACATCATTTCCAGTAAATATAGTATGAATATGTAAAAAGATTATTGCTTTGGAAGGGAAAAGGGTTTTATGTTGGATATGTGGGAGTAATGTATATTGTATAAATGAATTACTGTGATCTAAAACTTTTGTGAAGATAAGCTTAATAATTAGGAAAAAAAAGAAAAGAAAAAGATAGGATGTAGACACTAAGGAAAAGATGGAAGTAGTTGCCTTGCCAATTTGCTTATAGGGCAACACTTATTGCAGTGATGTAAGGCAAAACATCAAAAACAAAGCTTTTGCATTTTTAAATTTTTTGATACCCCAATTTATTTTTACCTTAATTTTTCTAAATTAATATGTGTTCTATATCTAACAATTAAACTCATCACTATATTCCATTTCACTATTAATGGAAACTGGCAATATATTGGGCTTCACTTTGGAAGAAGTTTTGGATCACAGAGAGGTTCAACAATGGCAGGGGAGGAATACTGGTGTGGGATGTTATTGACAGGGGAAACATGGTTGGCAGGGAGTTCTACAGGGCATATATCCAGGGTACATAAAAATATTTGGATATTTTCATAGTGGTTACAATTAAAAACAACAACTGAGGGAGTGCTGAGTTCCTAGCCAGGGGAGCTCTATCACAGTCCCTAAAGGAACAGCAACAATCCCCCAAGTGCAACGGCAAAGACCAAAAAAGAAGGAAGGTCCAACAATGAGCCCTTGTTAGTAATGACTATGCTTGTGAGCCTGTGTACCTGAAATAAGAACAAGGCCTAGAGCTGCAGGTGGCTAAGCGTTACCTCCTGAGAGCCTCCGTGTTGCTCAAATGTGGCCAGTCTCGAAGCCAAACTCAGCATGTAAATGTGTTGCCTTCCCCCCAGCGTGGGACATGATTCCTGTGAATGAGCCTCCCTGGAGCCGAGGGATTACTACCAAGTACCAGCTGATGATGTAACTCAAACATGACCTTGAATAAAAGGGTCAACTCGGACCAGCAGAATATCTCAATCTACATATAATACCAGGAGTTAAAAATGCTTTTTCACCTGAATCAAAGGGGTAAATGGAAAGGACAAATGAGTTTATATGGCTATGAGTCTCCAAAAAGAGGTTATCAGATGGGTTGCCCTTATGCACAACTCAGCAGAGTCCCAGAGTTGATAAAGTAGATACAACCCCAGGTATTGGTTCTTCTGAGGGCTACAGACACCCACAGGTTCTATGGTCATGGCAGATGGAGTTCAGTGCCATGTCAGTTGGCCCTACTTTGGAATTTGTGCTTCTGTGTGATGGAGCTGGACTCAGATGTGATCTTTGTCCACAAGTCTCTCCTGTTACTTTTACCGGAACTGTAGTTGGTGCTGGGGTTTAATGTATACCCAGGGGATCTGAATCTCTGGACTGACCATGTGATAGCCAGGCCCTGAGCCTCAACAGACTTGCAACTCCTACAGTCTGGTTTATTTGACTTACCCCACTCAGCTAACATGGAGGTGAAGAAGGTCAACCACCACACCAGGGAGCCAAGAGTGCCTACAATTGAAGCAGGAGGATTGCATCCAGCATCCGTGTGGAATCTAAGCCCACTCAATATAGATGTGGAGTGGACACAACCATTCTAAGGTCCACAGGATGCAGGAATAGAGTATGGATTAGAATGGACTTACTGATATTCTACTCATGAACTATTTTGAGTAGTAATCAAAGAAAATGTGGTATTGGTGTGGAGAAAGTGGCCATGGTGGCTGCTGGGGGTAGGGAGTGGGAGGAAGAGATGTGATGTGGTGGCATTTTCGCAGGTTGGAGTTGTCTTGGGTGGTGCTGCATGGACAGTTACATTGTATATCCTCCCATGGCCCACTGGGTGGACTGTGGGAGAGTGTGGGCTATGATATGGACCATTGACCATGAGGTGCAGCGGTGCTAAGAGATGTATTCACCAAATGCAATGAAAATCTCATGATGATGGAGGAGGTTGTTGTTATAGGGGGAGGAGTGGGGTGAAGGGGGTGGGGGTATATGGGGACCTCATATTTTTTGAATGTAACATTAAAAAAATAAAGATAAAAAATTGTAAATAAATAAATAAATACATTAAATAAAATAAAAAGAAAGATTAAAAAAAAAGGATTGGTGGATATGATGATGGTCAAAGATATGAAAAGGCACTTTGGGAAAACTCCTCAGTTTAGTAATTGATTACATGAACAAAATAACTGCTTGCCATTATCACCCATGAAAAATGCCATGTCTTTAAATTGCATCAAATTACAAAGGTGGGAGCAGGTGTGGCTCAAGCCATTGGGCATCCACCTCCCACATGGGTGGTCCTGGGTTTCTTCCCAGTGCCTCCTAAACAAACAAACAAACAACAAGCAAAACAAATGAGAAAACCAACTCAGGGCAGCTAATTTGGCTCACCGGTTGAGTGCCGGTTTCCCACATACTAATTATTTAAAGACAAAATATTATGAAATAAAATTAAATAAATTCATCCTTCAACACTGTGTGTTCCCTGGTTGGTGACTACATGACCATTTTAGACATATAGAATATCAACTTAGTGGCTTTCAGTTAAAGGATTTTAATAACTTACTGACATTTAAAGAAAATCTAAATATAAATGACTTTTAAGAATGGAGAAGCTGTGAAAACTTTCCTGAAGATCCTTATGTCTAATATCTTGGAGCCCACTGCAGTTTTTTTTTTTTTTTTTTTTTTTTTTTTAATGGTTAAAAATGAATGGCTGGTCACAAGAAGTTGGACTCATTTGCCAAAGGAGTTTATGCCCTGTTGGCCTCAGATTCTGAGATATAACTTGGGATGTGGATTGTGTGTGGGGGGGCCACTCACCTGGAGTTGAGACTCTGCTGCCAGGCCCTGATAGTCAGGGGACTGGAGGTCAGTGAGCTCTGCCTTGAAGCTCTGGTTTGCCAAGGTGATGCTGAGCTCCACCTTCTGCTCCTCAGCCACATAAATGAGTCCTCTTTCTCTTTCCTGAGTTAAGAAAACAAAGGGACTTCCATTAATATAAACCAAATAGTTATAGTATGTAAAATTTATTGATATTGCCTCAAGAAGTGGACTATGAAGGCTCAAGTGTTTTTAGAATAGAAGTCCTATTGACTTAGATGTGATGTCTGAATTTCACTGACAAATTACCAAAGTTCTAATGAGTTAACTATTTAGAATCCTTAAGAACGCTGTCATTTTATGACTGTGTTCTCTTCATGAAAGCACACACACATTTACTGCTGGTGCATCATCAGAATTGCATGACATCCTTGTGTCTTTATAAATAGTATTTTCTTGAGGATTGCATTAAAGAAAATAACCCACAGTGATGTGGGTTATGGGTGGGAGGCTCTTTGTCTCTTCAGAGATAACCTTAACCTAAGCTGTCTGTCCTGACTTGTGGGTGTGGGATGGTGAGAGGCTGCAGCCCTGCCCTTGGTAACCATGGCAACAAGTTCAGTCCCAGGAAACAGTTTATCAATGCAAACTCTATAAACTTTACATATTCAGGAAAAATGCAAACCAAATGTGCCGAAAGCTTATCTAGAATGTATGAAGTCCATGCTAAAAGCTTACCTAGGATGTGGAAGATATATACACTAATTCAAACCTATCGAGCACTAAAACAAAGAACAATTTAGCCCTTCCTCTGTATAAAAGGAACTCAAAATTCTTGTTCCAGGCTCGGACTTGCAACAAAAAGCTCCTGAGTCCGGCTGGCCATCAATAAACCATTTTTCCTCCTCAAAATCATTCCTGAGTCCTGGCCTTTCTATATGCAAATAATTGAACCTCTCAAATTCTACAACAGAAGCTGAGATATTATTTAATCTTTTTAAAGAAGAGCCTAGACTGGTTTAATGAGATCATTTGTGCTTAAACTACACATAGAAACTAGTTAGAAAGCATGGTCAAGTCAAAAGAGAGTTAGAAATTTTTCTCAAAAGGAATGGCATATTTGGACCCCTTTGGAAGCATGTCTGAGAGTGGCTAAAAATAGAAGCACTGGATCCTTCTAGGTTCTGGATTTGACCTCTGATCACAAAGTGTCATGGGTTGCCAATCTCTCTGCTATCTGGTCTGGAAACAGGTGGTGGTCTCTCATTACTCTGAGTTCAAGAACTGTCTAAGGCATAGGGCAAGGTTGGAGCTGGTTTCAAACTTGGGTTTGACAGGTTTTCAGCCTTGGTCACCCAGATGATTCTTATGATTTGCATAGCTTTCTAAAAAAAGTAAACTATATGTCTGCAGAAAATTGAAGGTTTCTAGTAAGGTCCATAGTCTCTTATAGTGAAATTATAGTTGAGGAAGCTGAAAGAAGAAAACAACCAAAGGAAAATGCCATGAGGGGTGCAACTCGACCGTGTGGAGACATATATTTTTTCCTCGTTTCTTATCACAAACTCCAGTCTGGTTGGAGGCAACCAGCCTCTGACTTTAATACTACAAGCATAAGATGTGGATTTACCTTTAACAGACTACTGATGCTGAACTAAAAAATTTTCATTCATTCATTCATTCATTCAAAAATACACATTAAGCATCTGTATGGGTATAGTACAGTTGCTAGAATCTATGGGAAATTAGAAGAAAATTATGGAATACAATATTTTCCTCCATAAGCTTATTATTTCATTAAGCAGATGTGATGCTCACATGAAACATTTAAATAAATTCTTTAGAGTAGTGAGAGTTCTCTAATTTACCTTCAGCCTTTAGATCCTTTTTCACGCATTTTACCCAGCATTCTCAGTAATTCCCTATTACCAAAGCATAAAACCCAGTCTTTTTCCTGACATTCAAGATTCTCCACAGTCTGCTTCCAGCCTGTCCTATTACTTTAGTCTCACTTCTCTGCCCTGAACTTTCCTATACATGAGCAGGACATCAGACTACAGCTCAGTCACCACATTGCTTTGCTAATGTCCTCACTGAAGACCCTTCTCGTCACTCTTGACCCCACCTCCAGCAATAACACACACATCCACACACACACACACCCCACATCCACACAAGCTTTTCCACATCTTATCAATATCTCGTGGCTCATTTAAAACAATATATCTTCTGATCATCTAGAGTAGAAGAGGTTTATGCCTTCTGTGAATTCTTGAAGCATTGGTTAATGTCTGAGTCCCTCCTTGACACCTATTGTATGCTCAAGGTCTTCTTTTTGTATGCAAATCTTGTTATCCCACAGATAATCCCTTCAAATTCAGTATAATTCTCACACTTCATGAATCTTTAAAAGCATAAAGCATAGGACCATTTAAGCCCTGTTTTAGTTTCCCAGCTGTTAAAACAAATACCATGTAATGGGTTGGCTCATGGTTTCAGAGGCCAGAAAGGCTTGTTTCCTCTCAGTGTCAGAATCTTCTGGCTGATCAGCAATCCCTGGGGTCTTGTCTTTTCTGTCATATGGCAATGCACATGGCGGCTTCTTCTTTCTCTTCTGGGCTCTGTTGACTTCCAGGTTCTTGCTTCTCCCCATGGCTTCTATCAATGGCTCTCTCTTTCTGTGCCCAATTTCCTTTGTTCATAAGAACTTCTGCCCTTATAATTAGATTAGAGCCCACCCTCTTTCAGGATGAGCACACCTTAGCTAATACCTTCAAAGGTTCTATTTACAAATGGGCTAACAACCATAGGACAAAGGGTTGGAACATAAATAAGCCTTTTGTGGGGACATGATTAACCCCAACAGGTACAACGCTCTCAGTAAATATATGTGACTAAGGGTCCCATCTCTGAAACCTGTCCCTACCCATCATTTTGCCCTAGTCTATACATCTGCCATCTTTAATCATAGCACTTAGAATATTTTGTTGTACTTATTTTCATTTAAACTCCTTGAAGGCAGGGACTATGTCTTGCTCTTCTTAGGATCTTTGGTGCATAGCTCAATGTCTGACACATCAGTGGATTTTAGTAAAATGTTTGATGAAGAAAAGAATAAATGTTGATGTAGGTGGTAAGAAAGATCTTAAGATGCAATGAACGTGAAATGAAATGTTGAGAGGATATTTCCTGAAGAAGGAGGGACTTATTTTAGATTTTAAAGGAGATGAGATACAGATGATGTGAGAAAAGATAAAAGGCAGACTTTAGTTGTCTTAGAAATTTTATAGTGACTATGTTTGATCTCAATAATTTTTTCCAAGAGTACTGTTCACTGTTAATGGAACAGTATTTTTCAGAAAAGTAAAACATTTTTATTCTTTGTTCATGGCAATAGTTTAGCAAAACCTACAGCCATCTGGCCTAATGGCCAGATAAAATAGCCAGCAAGGCTCTAATCTCTGAATTTCATGTAGAGCTGGTTAGATGGAACTTCCTGCCCTCACCCTCCAGCTATGACCTGTGCCTTGGGGGAGGTTCACAAGGAAGGGGAAAGGGTTAATGTAGCAGTTTCACAGGCCCCGGAGTTAGTAAATCTGGTTGGATGGAGTAAAAGGATAAAGAGATCCAAATTCTGATTTGCTACCCCATATACTGCTTTCCACTTGTGCTGCTACAACTTGGCCACTTCAGAGTAAAGATGATGGAGCCAGACACTGAGTGTCTGGGCTTAAAGCTTTTGTTAGGGTTAAGCATTTCCCCTTGTTTTGATAACCAACATTAAAATTCTGTCACAATCTTCTCATTCTCTGTAACTTTTTCATTCAAACAGGGTGGTGGCCAGTGCTGCCTTTTGCTTTAGAAGACTGTTTTTTTTCCCCCAAGCTGCCATGTAGGATTTTGATCATTTTGATATCTGTCTGATTTATTCATGCTGGACGTGAGTGAGAATAAAACCTCTACTGTTACCATCAACTTGGGATTAATTTCAGTAAGGAGAGAACTTCAGTGATGGATGGATTGATTGATTCATTATAATGATGGGTGAGTTCCTGCCCTGTATAAGGTTCTGTTAGATATCAGGGGAAATGGGGCCTCTGCCTTCCTGGAACTTTTAATTCTTGTAATTTGTCCCACCTTTCCTAGCTCTCAATCTATTGTTTTCTCTTACTAAATCTTAGAGTGACAAAACTGCAGCACCAAAATAAAAACTGGCATGTGAAGAACTAGATCAACTCTCAGAACTTCTTACTGTGGTAGGCATCTTGGTATAGTTGAGGGTATTATTGAGAATTTCGTTGAGGACACTGCCATCAGGAGTGAGAGGGAAAGGTCTGAGTGAGACACTGTCAACATCTGAGGAAATAAAAAAAATCACACATAAAAAGATGAGACTAGAGTAGCTTAAATTAGAACAAAGTAAAATTCCTTGAGCTTTTTCTGTTACTCCAGAATTTATATATGTTAGATGGACAACCCCTTCCCTTTTTTTAAGATCCCGGAAATGTATTCTTGAGAAAAAGATAATTTATACTCTTGATCCTAGTTAAGTTCTTCATTCTTCTTCTGTAGGACCTAAGTTTGGTGGTCCCCGAGATGCGTATAGTTAAATGTTTTTGCCAAATGTGATCTGAGTAACTTTTTTGTGTGTGATTATAAAATGGATGCATAGACAGATATTCTTGAGTCTGGTTTTCTTAGAAATTTCTTAAACTACTGCCTGAATATTTGTAACTTTGATTGCTTAGCAATCATCAAGGCATGAGGATTTCAATCATAAAATCCAAGAACACCCTTTTAAAATAGACCACCATAAATTATTCCATATACATAACAGCTGTTTTGATATTTAAAGATCTCTATAGACTGGAAATCTAGTGTTATGGTTAATTGGATTATATTTAGCCAGACATATTTTTCCATTTTAATCATAATTAGGCAAAAACATAGAATGTATTAGTTTGTTTTCCTGCTTTAAAAAGCAGACTGTACCAAAAAAAATAACTTGACCTCAAAATATTTAGTTAGGCATTAGAACCACTAGATCTAGAGTTTCTGAGGGACTGAGGCAGAGACTCAGGTTTCGAAACTCAGATTTTGTTCAGTGGAGAGAAACAGACACCCTTGTAGCTAAGCACTGCATGTGGCCAAGTTCTGGTCAGTGCAACATAAGCAGAAGGCTAATGGGAGGGACTTCTTGTAAAGTTGTTTTCTTTAAAATAAATAAAGGAGGCAGCAGACTCAGCTGAAATATCTTTTGTTCTGCTCTCTTTCCCCATTCATCCTGCCTGGAACAGAAGGTGATGCCCAGAGAAGGAGCAGCCACTTTTCAGTGAATATCAAGAAGGGCAGTGGAGCAAGAAGTTAGAAAGGGCTTGGATCCTTGAAGACTTCGACCAGTGACATTAGTCTTATTCTTCTCCTACTTCCATATCTCTCTTTTGCTAGGACACTTTTATGTCTTTCTGTTATAAGAGGGTGAATATAATCAGAAGGTAGTTGAAAAAAAGGAAGGTCTTCTGTGCGTACTTTTACTCTGTGATGAGAGTCTTGAGTCTACAAGGCCCAGGAAGGCTATCAGATAACATAGAGTATTGGGGCCGGTGATTAAATGAGAAAAGGCATTTGCCCCATTTAACGGTTTTCTCGTATTGTTGGCCAAATAAAACACATTTGGTCTGGAAAAATATTTGGTAATTCCTTGTTCCCTGAGGGGTGTTTGGTACCTGGGAAACAGCAAGTTCCACCAGCAGTCAGTGTGATTCCGTGCAGTAGGTTCCCAATGGGGGTTTGTGGGAGTGGGTTTCAGAATCATGTGGGGAGGGTGATTTTAAAAAATTAACTGAGACATATCAGAATCTCAAAGGATGTGGGGCCTTGGCAACTTGCTTTCCCTGGTGTAGCCAGAATGCCCTGTTGTAGGCAATTGGGGTGAATATTTTCTGCACCCTGGACTTCAAAAGACATTAATTTAATGTCAAGCTTTACAATTCTGTGAATAATATGCTTATCTTACAGTTAAAAAAATATTAACAACTTTATTTCAAATTCACAAATATGAGAGAACAGAAATTATGGAAAGGAAAGACCCGACAAATTCAGCTACAATAAATGTCTGATCCCAGTTCAAATGCTCCTCTCCAAGAGGGTGTTCGCATATGCATTTTAAGGATTCAGGGCTTAGGTCAAAGATATGGATAGTTTAATTTTGGAATTGCAAACATAAATTTCCAAATCCATTACACTTACAAAAATTATCAATAATGATGATGGAGAGGACAGTAGGGGTGGGTGGAGGGTGATGGTTGGGGGTAGAGATGGTTTCCTTTTGCGTAAAATCTTTGTAGTAGTTCTGAATTCATACTGTTAAGGACCTCTTCCATTCTCTTTTTGCATAAGATTATCACTGATGCTAAGTCTTTGACTAGTATGATGAGAATTATTTTCATTAGGATCTTGCAGGTATTTTTGTAGCTGCATTTTGGAAATATGTCAACCAAAGAAGTATCTGTGCATGTATCCAACCAGGTTGTCTAGGAACATTGTGGAAATAATTCTAAAACATTTGTTGCTAGAACTCAAATGTTGAATGGTGATCTACTCTATTCGATTCGACTCTATCACTTATTTACCTGTCTCTCATAGTTTTTGTAATGGAAGAATGAAAAATTTGTGAGAAAGAGTTTGCTTTAACCAAATTATCTTACTAGATTTAATTTTGTGATCATAGATGTTATCAGCTAAAATGTACTAGCTTCAACTTTTAAAATTAGAATACAAATTTCAATTATCTATCCTAAAACCAGAAATGAAGTCAGTGTTAAGCATCTTTTTATATCATTGCTCCTACAAACAGTATTTTTTGAATAAGATTTCATGTACATGCCAGAGATTAAATTTCAGTTGACTATAAGTGGAATTAAAACTCTGCTGTTGTTCTTTTATTGTTAAAGAATGTATTTTATCATTAAGTTTTTTATTATTGAAATTGAATTAAGCCTGTTCCTTATTAGCTACAAATCAGTCTAGAAAGGATAGGAAAGACAGTAAAATATAGTCATAGTAGCTTCCTCTGGATATGTTTAAATATAGAAATAACAAGTGATGTTATCATTTGTTTAAAAAAATCTCCATTTTCTCAGTTTCTGCACTTTAAGCCATCAAAATTTGATTTCTTAAAACATTACCAGCATAACTAAAAATCAAATAACAAACTGGGGAAATACAGCAAAGAAGGATTAATAACCTTATTTTGTATAATTTTAAGCCTTCTCATAGTTATCTGGGAAAAATGGAAGACCACAATAGAGATGAAAGAGTATAATAAACTACATCTGATAAACATAGGAAAAAAATGAACTATTTTCTATTTCCTTTTAGAAAACATTAATGAAACAAATGGTAACATCCAATATTGGCAAGTGTGCAATGAAATAGGCTCTTGTCTTTTTGGCCGATGGTTTAGATAAATATAACAAAATTTCTAGAAAACCAATTTGGCAACATGGATTAAGATCCTTACAAAATTCATACTCTTTGATTTAGCAATCTACTTTGGAAATCTGTCTTCAATAGTGATTTGACAAAGATTTTTGTTTAAATATGTTATTGAAAGCATTATTTTTAATGGTATAAAATAAAATGTTTAAGAACAATGGGATGGTGAAATCAATTATATTTATAAAGATGTAATAGAACGTGGAAGTTATGAAAATGATTATTTTGATGAATTTAGTGAATTATGACATGTTATTTTAGTTAAGTGGTAAAAAGAATATAAAGTGTAATTATGATCACAATAATACATATACATAATAGAAGAATAACTAGGAGGAAGTAGGCAAAAATATTGATAATGGCTACCTCTGGCTTGTAGGACGATTAGTGGGTGATTTGGGTTTTTTTTTTTTATTCTTTTCTGTGTCTTGCAAGTTTTATATAATGTATGGAAGGTTAGAAATACAAATTGTTTTGAGAAGGTACATTTTAAATGTTATCAAGTTCAATCAAGGATTACTTTGTAAATAATATGTTTTCAAGATGATTTGAATTAAGGCTAAAAAACAGGTTAGATGAGGAGATCTAACTTACCTGTTGAAAACACGGGGGTTTCAGTAGGCTTTCCCAGTACCTCTTCTATAAATAGTTCATCTTTTCTAATAACACAATGGAAAAGAGAGAAGAAGTGGTGAATATGAACTTGACAACAGGGGAAACACATTTAAATTTGACTGTATTGAAAGGCCCAAAGATTAGACCTAAAACTTAAAGCAAAAGCATACTGTGAAAGTTGACTTATCTATTTTTATTGCAAAAGCAATATTTTTAAAATATTTCTCATTAAAAATAATTCAAACTATTCATAAAGAAGTTATATTTGACTTCATGGTTTCTCTCCTACTGTCATGGCATTTTGTAGTCCTGGGAGCATTTCCTAGTAGGAAGGCTGGTCTTTGGGGACTGATATTTTATAGTTCCATTGTGCTGATACTGTGTCCTTGACACAAAAATGAATTGATGCTATAATCTGTGACTAAATATTCTTGTTGAAATCACAGACTCCCAAATCTGTAAATCTGGAGAGTCATTAAACTTATCTAAAAGGGAATTCTTGTGGTTATCATAATGGAAGAAAGGTAGGTGTCTGGGTAATACAGGTATATTAAATCCATATCCTGGAAACAATATTGCTTTTTCTGTTTGCCTGCACTGGTGACCAGCCATGGAGTTTGGCGCAGGTTTGCAGTGCCACAGAGGGGAAGTGTGGAAGATATTTAGGGGGCAGATCGAAGGTCGTAGAGATAGATCTCTCTGCATATGATGTTGGCCCATTCTAGCAAGCTTTATGTAGAAAGTAGTAGCAGTCATGATATCTTTTGAAACTTATTGAGAGATTTGTTGCTATAAGCTATCAGGTCCCAAAGAATTGTGTCTATTAGTACAATGTAGTAGCAGATGACCAAAATATTCAATTTCATTTTCTGTGGCTCATGATGATGGCCTTTGGAAAATCAAAGGCAGTGGCCAGGCTCCTTTTGTTGTAGAGTCATCTAGGTTGGCATAGCCAATGGGACCATCTGCATGTCTCTGCCACACTCATTTTTTTTGCATTATTATTTTTCATTGCCTTTTTAAAAAAAAATAGATCGCACAAAATGTTACATTACAAAACATAAGAGGTTCCCATGACACACTTATTTTTGCCAAAATGCTAGTAGGGGCAACATACAAAACATTTCTCACCTAACCTGGCATTGGCTCCAACCAATCAGAGGGAATGTTAGCTACAAACATGGACCACCATATTGGAGCTGGTGGGCCAAATATAACTCAGACTCTAGTGGAATTTGGAATCAGCTAGTCTCGTTTTCTTACTGGCATTATACTATGTGCTTATGTCATTTGTCTGGAGGTCATATTTAATAAACTATCATTATAACAAACATTATAGAATTTATAATAGACAATTTTCCATTCTTTGCTTGCTATATCTTTGTGTCTAGTAAGATCTCCTTCCTCCCACTATTAGATTAGTTTCCTTGTTTAATCTTGCTGTTAAAAAAGAAAGAAAATAACCAAGAAAAGTAGTTATTAAAATGTTGGCTATTATGTTAGTCAAAGATCAACACCCTACTTTGTGCAGATCTCTGCTTTGGACACTGTTCCCTTATTTTTTACTTACATTAAGTATGATCCTGCACTAAATAGGCAATCTATGCCATCACGAGGAGCTACAGTTTGGGAAAATGGGCCATTTGGTTCTCCACTGGCTTTTATTTTAAAGTCACTTGAAAGTGGCAGACTCATGGACTAGTCAGATAAGAAAACTTTCAGTTTTGTTCTCTTGTAAAGGTTTCAAATAAAAGAGGGTTTTTTGGTTGTTTTTAGTGTTGACAACTTGGTAATCAAAGTTAATATAAAATGTTTGTCTTTTGCTTCTTCTTTCTCTCCAGCAATGCTGACAGGCCAGAAGTGGAGGGAATGATTCTATTTCTTTATCTTTATGACTGGGGTAATTGTTCCCTGTAACTTTAAATGTTTCTCTATCAAGCGTTGGTACATGTTCTTGATTTTTTTTCCTTTATGGATTGGTGCTGCTTTTCTTTCTTTCTTCCTTTTTTTTTTTTTTTTGGAAAATAGAGGAGACACGGATAGCATTTTATAATAAGTGTTATCCTACCTTTAAATCAGAGGAGTAATATCCTTGTGTCTTGTGAATAAGGTTAATATTCTAGTACAAAGAATTTCTCAAGCCACATTCTTTATCCTGGCAATAACTTTTAAAATTTGTAAGAGTGGTCAGATGGCATAATCAATTAATAAAATACATGAGGAGTTGGGAAGCGGCTGTGGCTCAATCAGTTTGGCTCCTGTGTACCATATGGGAGTCCCTGGGTTAGTGTCCGGGGGCCTCCTTGTGAAGGCAAGCACGCCTGCAAACGCTGCGAAGTGCCTCCTGGCCTGCAAGCACCATGGAGAGCTGACTCAGCAAGGTGAAGCAACAAAAAGGGAGACAAGCAAAAAAAAACACCAGAAGAGCGCACAGTGAATGGACACAGAGAGCAGACAACAAACAAGCCGCAAGGGTGTGCGTGGAATAAATAAAAATAAATACAGACCCAGAAGAACGCACAGTGAACGGGCACAGAGCAGACAGCAAGTAAAAAGCCGCAAGGGGAGATATATGAGGAGTTTTCTGTGGAGTGGATGGGGAAATATCAAACAACTCCTGTCCTTGGGGAGTTTACCCTTTGACAGGGAAATAGGGTCAAGCAAGGAAATGTTATGTATTATAAATGTATAGAACATAGTATCAAGTTCATATCAGGGAGAGGCTGCTGCAGCCTCACGTGGGCTGTTAAGACGTGCTGGGGAGATGAGACTCCATCCAGGGCTTGAGAGGAGAGTAGGATTTGGATAGGTGGAGTGGAGAAGGTCGGCTCATCTGGACAAGAGGGAGGGCTTGTGGTCAGAGTCAGAGATGTGGAGGGTGTGGTCTGTGAGGAAGTGGCATGGTGGCCTCAGTGGGATCATGGGTAATAGAGGCCAAGGTTGGAAAGGTCAGAAGGTGAAGGACCCTGAAGAATTAGTTTGGGATCTGCCTTGGTCAAGGTCTTGGCAGAAAAAAGATGGTTCACTCACACTAATTTGAGCAAAATCTAATAAAGGTGACAACTTACTAAATTGTGGGAAGTATATAAGAGCAATCACAAGAAACAGTTCAGTACCCCAGGGGGTTGCTTAAAGCACCCCCAGGTCAGAAAGCATGAGAAGTGGAGTAGTTACTACAAACCAGAGACAGAGAAGGCTCTGTGGAAAGCTGCCTGACAGGCAATCAGCCCTCAGGCTCTGCAGCAGGGCAGGGGTGATACAGTCCCTGACTTCACTCTTCTCCTCCCTGTTCTCCTGCTTCTCTCTGGCTGGCTCTACTCAGGTGCAGTGAGGCAGTCCAGACCTGTCAGCTTCCTGGGGGCATAGGGCTATTTAGAGAGGTAAGGGGAGGACAAGGGGATCTTTCGGAATCACTGAATATGGATCAATGTGAGGAAAGGAATATTTCAGATTTATTAATATAGCAACAGTTATTCAAGTTTAGAAAGGGAAGAGATTAGATGAAGGAAAATCTGTTAGGGAGATTGGATTTGGTAATGTTCACAGTGTAAATTTATAAGGTCCTGGACCACGCTGGTATGTGAAAAGCAATATGAAGAATTGTCAGTAATTCCTATAGCCTAATTTGTGTTTCTATTTTTGTAGCATTATTTTCATATTTAGATTTCCAAATGTTATAAAACACAATTTGTAATGTGTAATTTGTGACTTTAGAGTTTGGCTACAACATCTTTCTTCTTTAATCATTTTATCTAACACATTTTTCATTTTCCTTTTTTTCCTTGCATTTTAATTTTCTCATTTGGTATTCAGTTCTTGCTGAGGATTAAATCCAGTGCTTCAGTAATTTAGTCTGAGAAATACTAACTCTTTACAGGCTACCAAATGAGAGTTCAAAATTAACTTGCTCTCTGATTTTACTTAGTTTACCATTATTTCTAAAAATCAACCTATTTTTTTGATTCTATAATCTCTTTATTATTGTTTTTTAATGTTATATTGAAAAAATATAAGAGGTTCCCATATGTCCCCCACCCCCTCTCACCCCACTCCTCCCACATCAACATCCTCCATTTGGTGAATACATGTTGGAGCACTGCTGCACCACATGGATAATAGTTTACATTGTAGTTCACACTCTCCCCCAGTACATTCAGTGGGTTATGGCAGGATATATAATATCCAGCATCTATCCCTGCAATATCATTTAGGACAAATCCAAGTCCCGAAAATGTTCTCACATCACATTTCTTCTTCCCTCTCCCTGCCCTCAGCAACTACTGTGGCCACTTTCTTCACGTGAATGATGCAATTTCTTCCATTACTAGTCACAATAGTTCCATAGTTGAATATCAGTAAGTCCACTCTAATCCATATTTTATTCCTCCATCGTGTGGACCCCGGGATGGTGATTTCTACTCCACCTCTCTATTGAGAGGGGCTTAGAAAAATCAACCTATTTTAAGTGTTCTTTATCTTATAAGTAAAAATACATATTAATTATAATCACATAGTAATGAATTCATTTTATTTGCAAACATAATGCAAGCATCTATCTCAGTCTATAACAACTTTTCATTTCCCTTTTATACATTCACCTATCTTCAGCACAATATAGGCATAAATTGTTAGAATATTTTACATCTATCTTAGTGACTGACATAACATCATAGGGTGCAATAGAATAGCTTTGTCTCACTCCATTATATCATCTTTCCCAAGTCAAGAGCACACAGGACTCTATTTGGGGTACTTACCTCTCAAAGAAGACTTTCTGTTTTATTTTCTGCGAAAAGAGAAAAAGTAATTTACCAGGAGATAATGCCAATTGAAAAGCTATTTTCATACCTTGCTCCATTCAGTCCACTTCAACCTACCTGTACAATATTATTTTGTACAAATGAAGTCCCTGTTGACTTTATCAGATATCTCCAAGTGCTTCAACTAATCCTTATGCTCTGGAAGCCAATTCAAAAGGGGCAGGAGCTGGAGGATGAGGAGCTACTATTCAGCCAGTGTCCAAAATGAAAGTATAGTGTCTACACTCACCTTTTGAAGAAAATCCAGGTGCTCTTGAGAGTGGCTGAAGTTTTCCCCAATGTCAAAGAGGCAGAAAGTTTCCCGCTGGCAGATGCTGACCCAGTCCTGGTACTCCCCTGTGTCAGGGATGCGATCCAGGAAGATCCGATATGCTTCCCACACTACTTCCTGACACACTGCAATACAGAGTCATGAAGGGTGGGAAAAGTTCATATCCTAAGGAGACTCTCTTCTCCAATCCAAGCACACTGCCATAACATGGAAAGTTCATTTATGGCATATGTTGGTCAACTAATTTATAGCCTATAGGAATTAATTCATTTAATAAATGTTTGTTGAGGACCTACTATGTGCTTGGAGAAAAATAAAGAAGGCTGATAGAGGAATGTATGTGTGTAAGACTGCAATTTTAAATAGGGTGGTCTAAATTGACGTTTGTGCAGACTGAAATGAGGAAGAAAGTTCTGCGAAGTCTTCAAATTTGGATTTGTATTCCCTGATTTGAAAATTTTCCAGGCGATGAGCAGGCACAAAGACCATTTAATGGGAATCAGCTTTTACTTCTTAACTTCCTTATGTGTGCTTTCCTAAATTGTTCTGCCTAAAGACATACTTCTTTCTTTTTATTTCTCTTTTGGTCACAGTCCTTGTCCCATTCATCCATCCCTAATCTTATTGTAACACATTTTTCCTTGGTTGCCACACAAAGGACGATTTGAAATAATAGTGTTGAGGTCCAGAACGGGAGTGAACTTAGTAGAGGAGTAGTACCTTCTTTTTTTTTTTTTTTTTGCAACTTAGGTGGTTTCTGATTCTTTGCTTTCAACAAATTAGGAGAAGATCGAATGGTGTCTACAGCCGTAGATCATTAAAAATAATGATGGAAGATTGTGATGTGATTATTGGCATATAATGCCAAAAGAATTTAAAGGAATAAGGGCATTACTCTAACAAGTCTCTGTTCCCTTCTACTTATTTATGTAAATAAGGTTTTTTCAAAAGATTTATTTATTTATTTATTTCTCTCCTTTCCTCCCCACCCCGGTTGTCTGTTCTCTGTGTCTATTTGCTGCGTCTTCTTTGTCCACTTCTGTTATTGTCAGCGGCACGGGAATCTGTGTTTCTTTTTGCTACGTCATCTTGTTGTGTCATTTCTCCGTGTGGGCAGTGCCATTCCTAGGCAGGCTCCTTGCGTGCACCAGCACTGTGCACGGGCCAGCTGCACACGGGTCAAGGCGGCCCGGGATTTGAACCGCGGACCTCCCATGTGGTAGATGGATACCCTAACTGCTGGGCCAAGTCCGCTCCCCAAGTTTTCTTAACACTTAAGTGAAACTAAGTAGAAGTATGGATAAAATTGGTGTTGACCCTATCTCATTTTAGCAATACGTAGTAAGAATAATAAGTAATGGTACATAACTAGTAGAGGAGCAAAATCAAAGCAGTTTCCTCTATGCAGAGGCAGGAGCTAATGAAGCCCCTTCCATGGACCCCTTCCAAGGCCTTGCTTCCAATTTTGTCTTTACAATTTTGCATTTATAAATCTTTATTACCCACAAATAAGTATCTGACCCTATATATCCATGTGTCAATAAAATTCCTTTAACATAAATATTTATCAAATTCATAATTTATCTTTTGTTTTAATCATATATATACTAAACATAATTATAAAGGCAAATTAATCCAGAATAGATTTGTTTTTATTCTGAAAGTTAAGCATAAAAATTATTTTAAAAAACCAACATATATACATATATATATATATATACTTTTGTTACTAAGAAATATATATATTTTTAAAAGATTTATTTATTTATTTACTTTTCTCCCCTTCCCCCCACCCCCCACCCCGGTGGTCTGTTCTCTGTGTCTATTTGCTGCATCTTCTTCTTTGTCTTCTTCTTTGTCTGCTTCTGTTGTTGTCAGCAGCACCAGGAATCTGTGTCTCTTTTTGTTGCTTCATCTTGTTGTGTCAATTCTCTGTGTGTACGGTGCCATTCTTGGGCAGGCTGCACTTTCTTTTGTGCTGGGCAGCTCTCCTTATGGGGTGCTCTCCTTGCGTGTGGGGCCCCCCTATGCGGGGGACACTCCTGCGTGGCATGGCACTCCTTGTGCGCATCAGCACTGCTCATGGGCCAGCTGTACACAGGTCAAGGAGGCCCGGGATTTGAACTGCGGACCTCCCATGTGGTAGACGGACTCCCTAACCATGGGGCTAAGTCCACCGCCAAGACTTTCAAGCATAAAGACAAGTTAAGATAAAACTATGATGGGGGAGCAGATGTGACTCAAGCAGTTGGGCACCCGCCTCCTGCATGAGAGGTGTCAGGTTCGATTTCCGGTGCCTTCTAAAGGAAAACAAACAGATACAAAGAGCAGACAGATGAGGTAGCCATCTCAGGGGGATGGGGGAGACCTTGGGGAGAAACCTCAAAACCTCACCTTGAGGGGGGTTAGTGGAATGGAAATTTGGGTTTATGGAGAAAAAGGAGTCATGTGATATTTCTGGCTAAGAGGTGTGTTCATGTATTTGTTAAAAGTATTTCATGGTAAGTATTGAGTAACCAAGACAGATTCCTTTGATAAGCATGTTCTAATTACTGTTTTATTTTAAAATATCAACACTTAAAACTCACTAAAAATTACATTCTATCCAATTATTTAAACTTACGATGAACAATTTTGGATGTCAACTGAATAGCAAGCAAGGAGAAACATAGTTTAAAAATTATTTTAAGGGTGTTGTTAGCAAAAAAAGTTAGAAGACCTCTGTTGTAAGCAATTGTAATATGTTTATTTTTATCTTTAGAGGGATAGGAAGCAGTTGGATGCTTTGGGGCAGAGACTGATAGCACTTGACTTTCTAAAGTCATAATTTGACTATAGTGCTGAAAAAAAGGGGGTGTGATGAAGAACAAGGTGAGAAGACCAGTTTGGAGATTCTTATTTCTTTGTTTTATTCCTCTCTCCCCCCACTTATTCTTATGTCTGGATTTCTCTTAGCTTTCTGTTTTAAATGTGCTGCTAGTGAGAGCAGATGTTTAAAAAAAATTTTTTTTTAAAGATTTATTTATTCATTTCTCTCTCCTTCCCCCACCCATCCCCCACCCCCACCCCCCACCCTGGTTGTCTGTTCTCTGTGTCTATTTACTGTGTCTTCTTTGTCCACTTCTGTTGTTGTCAGTGGCATGGGAATCTGTGTTTCTTTTTGTTGTGTCATCAGCTCTCCGTGTGTGCAGCACCATTCCTGGGCAGGCTGCACTTTCTTTTGTGCTGGGTGGCTCTCCTTATGGGGCACACTCCTTGCTCATGGGGCTCCCCTACCCAGGGGACACCCCTGTGTGGCAGGGCACTCCTTGCGTGTATTAGCACTGCACATGGGCCAGCTCCACACGGGTCAAGGAGGCCCTGGGTTTGAACCGCGGATCTCCCATGTGGTAGACGGACACCCTAACCACTGGGCCAAGTCCGCCGCCTAAAAATTATTACTATTATTTAAGCAGGTAAGTAAAGAATTTATTGAAAAATGAGAAAAAGTGAGAATACACACTTGAAATTTGCATGTGGGCATGCACAGGGCTGGTGCGTGGCCCCTTGGGAGGCTGATTTTCCTCCTCCCTCTTCCCCGTGTTGAGGAAGGATCTTTGCCATTTGCTGCCCTGATTATTTCCCTTTCTGTCTTCCTATTGGTTTATACCATAGAATACTCAGTGTTAGCTTTTAGGGAACCAGTGGTTCCTGTATTATTTTTTAAATTAATTTATTTTTTGAGGTACTGGGTGGAAGATTGAACCCAGGACCTCATATGTGGGAAGCTGGTGCTCAACCACTGAGCCACATTGGCTCCCCTGAGTTGTTTTTCTCATTTGTTTGCTTCTTTGTTTTTAGGAGGCATTTGGAACTGAACCTGGAACCTCTTACATGGGGGGCAGGCGCTTAACTGCTTGAGCCATATCCACTCCCCTTAGCTCTTCTGTTTTAAAGAGGCAAAGAGAATTCCAGACCAGTGTAAACTAAGCTCACCTACGAGCAACACTCTGATAAGAACCTTCAGGCTAATTAATCTTTCACTTAGTAATTCACAAAGCCAGGCAAACATGCAATCTCCACCGCTGCAAATGTGCCATTGCGTTTCCCACATTTGGGAACATGACAGGAGTGAGCCCATCAGGAGAGCGATGGGCTAGCTTCACCATGGGGAACCAGGTTTATGCCTACAGACAAGGATCTGGAAGTTTTAATGCCTTTCTCCATAACAGCTGTCACGTAGTCTCTGGACCATCAACTGTAGTCAAGAGTCTACAAACCAGGCCAGCAGGCGACAAGCTTTGTCCAATCCTAGGAGTTGTGTGTCTAGTCTGAGCATATAAGGTGCCTTACTCTCCTACTCGCCTACACACAGCTCGCTCTTTGTGGATGTTATTTTGTGCTTCCGTTTTTCTCCATTGTACCTGCTGGTTTTAAGTTCAAAAACATTTAAGTCCTGGGAATACAACTCAACATAAACTAAAAGAGCACTGCCTTTGAGGGCTTGGTGTTAATGACAATCTCTGTGTGTGAAACATCTGAGAAGACATAATCTTTACCAGTTAGGCACCCCCTCATGTATGGTGGCTTTGGGTCTCATATTTAGTCTTCCTTTATTTTAGTACAATTTAAGCTTGGCCTCGTTTTGCTCCTAGCAGCCCAAACTCAAACATACAGGCATCAGAAAAGTAGTAGAAAGATGTATATAGAAACTCACTTCCCTGTATGCTTTGTAGTTCTAGGACACATCAATAGCTAAGCAGAGCTTTCTGTAGGCAGCAGGCACCTGTCTTGTGTATGGGCGAGACTAAAGCTGAACTATCAAGAAGGAGGTGCTTGGTTTTGGCGCCTGCAGTTTCCCAGTTCTGTTCATTTCCCCACTGCCCTTTCTCCCACTCCTGGGACATAGAACTCCCCTGCCTCCATCAAAATCAGCTTTTCACAAAGGTCCTGAGAGACCTTTTACCCAGAAGCACAAATGCCTGAAACTGCTTGAAGAATTATCTCCCTAGGGCATTGTAGTTAGTGGGGATCAAAATGTTAAGGATGGAACAGAGAGATTTTCTATAGGGGTAGGGTTTGGTGACTCCTTTGAAGTCATTTTTTGTTGGCCTATCTCCTCAAACAGCTGTCCTAGAAGCTCAGATAGCAGACTCCCGCCTAGTCGCTTCCCCCTCCCCCCCCCTGCCCCTAGCCTCTCCGCCTGCCCTCTGCCTAGTAACTAATCGCAACCACCTATCGGAAGGCAGTACCCGCCTGCACCAATCCCCGTCCCTATAGACAGCAGAGCTAACTTAATATCCGCCCCCATCCCTAGTAACTGCTTACGGCAGCCAACCACAAGTCCGCCCATGCTTCTGCCAATCCTCTACCGCCACGTCTCCCCCCACCCTCTGCGTCTCCTATATAATCCACTGTACTTCCTCAATAAATCGGACTTGCGCACAGACCTGGTCTCCGCGGCATCTTCCTTTCCCCGCCGTGCGTCCTCCACACCTGAGAGCCCCCGAGGCCGTCTGCCACGACCTCGAACCCCGCTAAGGTGCGGCCCTCCTGGCCCCTCCAGCCGCCCCCGTCAGGAGGAGAAACCCCCGCAATTTTTCTGGCTTCCATAAAGCTTATCAAGAATCAGGAGGCCTAGAATCCTTCTATGATTGAGTTAACAGGAGCCCCAGCTCATGTCCCTGGAGAGTCCCCCCTCATTGAAGGAGCATCAAAGGAGCCCTTGAAAGTTAAGGCACCAAAGGCTCTCAGGGCGGTGAACTTTGAAAACTTTTCAAAGTTAGGTTTTTCTAGCCCCTTGCTTTACTTGTCCTGCTCCATCCATCTCTAAACTTATTGGAAGGGATTGTTACCAGGTTTCTAGAGAAATACAGAAGCTTTCTTTCCCAATATACCCACACTTGTTAGCAGATGCCTGAATCCAATACAGCGCCTTGACCTTCTGCTGAGCGTCATTCCCTAGACTGTGTGATGATGTGGGAAGAATCCCAGAGAAAATGGGATCTTTTTGGGAGAATTAAGTTAGACCAGAGGTATGTGTTGCACACACCCTCAATGAATAAGCATCACATTGAATTAGGAGTCAGGACACTGGGTTCTAACCCTGTACTGCTGCTCACTGTAGCCCTGGGCATGTCACCTCACTTCCTTGGACCTCAGTTTTAGTTTTCTTGTATGTACAATGAGGGTGTTGGTAAATGTTCTCAGACTGGTTCTCAAACTTTAAGGTACAAACAAATTACCTGGGGACCTGTTAAAATACAGATTTGGACAACAGATCTGGGAGTGATCTGAGATTCTGCATTTTTAACAAGTGATGATGGTGATGATGATGATGCAGAAATTCTAGACCCCCTCCATCTTTAACATTTTCTAAGCCACACATTACCGTGAAAGAAAGATCTAGTTTTTAATAAAAGGGCTGGGTAGGTAGGAGCACACGGCTCAGCCTGGGAGAGTATGAGAAAGAAACTTGCTTTTTTTGCAGTTGTGTCTGGAACATGCGTGTTTACAAACTTACAGTGAAGCTTAGAACATTTTCACTTGCATTGCTTTAAGCACTGATGGAAGAAATAGCTCATATTCCATTTGTTTTGAGGAATGTGAGAGTTTTCCTCCTAAGTTTGAAAGACATCAGCAGATAATTTTGTAAAAGCATAGATGAGAACATTAAGTGGGTTACTCTGTCAAAGGAACATTGCTTTAGATCTGGGTCTTATTTCTTGTTTCTCTGTGAACCAATTTGTTAGACTTAAGAAACCCAGGGTGATGAATAGTAAAATTTCATATCACCCAGGGGCAGCCATAAAGATAATGGACTGTCATTGCTGTGGGGAGAAAAACAGTAGTTTGTTTCATCTAGGGAAACAAGAATGAAAGAAGCAAAACTAATCAAGAATAAAGGGATAAGAAAAAAAAAATACAGAGCTAAAAATTCAGTAGCAGAAATAGTCTACTCTGAAAATACCTAAAGTAAATTCTATTTGTGAATGTTGTAAGGGATAAGAAGTTATGTGAAATAGTTACCAATAGCTGTGTTCATATTCAATGTGAGGGAAATACTATGTTTATACATCCACTTGTGTACAAATGGTATCGAATTTACCAGTGTCATTTTCTGATTGATGTGTAGGCATATGCCATGTGTAAATGAATAATTTACACATGGAACTGTCTTTTTTTTTTTAATTCCAAATGGACCTTTGCCTCGGTATCCACCAACAAGCATTTACTGAGAGCCTGCTATGTGGAGGTGCTAATGATGGAACCTCAAAATATTGATAATGTACTTGATTTTCTATAATTAGAGTCCTTCCTCTGAATATGATCCAGTACTTTTCATCTCTCTGTGGGTATGGATTCTGTCAAAAAGCAAATATTTATTTCCACATAAAATGAGACATATGAGGAACATAAGGATGGACATTTTCGAGATTGTTAGTTAATTATGCTGCTCAAACCCAAAGACTCTCCATCTAATAGCCACAGATACCAAGAACTTTTCAGGATGTTATCATCATGATATGGGTTCTCAGTTGCCATTAGATGCTATGCATCACAGGCTAGAATTGAACCTTCTCATTCTAGTCAAAGTGTTTTAAATGGGGCAGTCTGACTATGCTTTTTAGAACAGAAGCAAACATCTAGGGTGATCAAGGTGGAAATCAGTAAACCTCCACTCTTGCATGTAAGATGAATTGAGTTTAGGTTTCAGAGAGAAAAGGTATTTGCATTAATTGGAGCTATCTGGGGTATTTAATAGCAAATATCAAAGATTAAAAAAAAAAGAAGCCGTGAGAATTTTTTCGTCAGTACTGAGTGAAAGAAAAGGACAGCCGCTGATGACCACGATAAGCTTTAAATCCAGAATGATTTCCGGTAGTGCGAAAAGAACCCTGTTATGTTGTTTCAGAGCAAAAACTACACTGTAACTCTGTTGGAAACCCTAGTAATTGTGTTGTAAATTCTGTTAACATCCCTGCATTATATCTTGGTTATCCCTATTAATTTGTGCCTCCTCTGCACTTGGAAGTACCCCCAGGTTTCCCAACTTTGGAAGTTTTTGCTGTATCTGCAATAAACAATTTAAACTTATCAAGAAGGGAAAAAGATTCTGGATTGTAATGTTGCTTTTGAAAAATAAAATCTTAAACCATAAATCAACTTGTTCAGGTTCCTGATGGTGCAATCATCCTGTGATTCTCACATCATAAGAACAATATTAAATTCAATATTGGCCTTTAGCAAAAAGGTAAAACTCAGATACCAAGGCTTTCTGGTGCCCTAATGGTTCTGTGATGCACAAGACATTATTTTAAACCATAAGATAGGAAGCAGACTTGACCCAGTGGTTAGGGCGTCTTGACTACCACATGGGAGGTCCATGGTTCAAACCCTGGGCCTCCTTGATCCATGTGGAGCTGGCCCACGTACAGTGCTGATGCGTGCAAGGAGTGCCTTGCCTTGCAGGGGTGTCCCTGCGTAGGGGAGCCCCATGCACAAGGAGTGCGCCCCGTAAGGAGAGCCACCCAGGGTGAAAGAAAGTTCAGCCTGCCCAGGAGTGGTGCCGCACACACGGAGAGCTGACACAGCAAGATGATGCAACAAAAAGAAGCACAGATTCCCATGTCGCTGACAATAACAGAAGCAGACAAAGAAGAACATGCAGCAAATAGTCACAGAGAATAGACAATGGGGGGGGGAGGGGAGAGAAATAAAAAAGAATAAACCATAAGAGCAGAATTCTGCCATATTTTTGAATGGTTATTGCTCATTACTAACCATTTTGCAGATTGATTTTTATAACTCTTGTGTCCAAATGAGAGCACATGGAAATTTTGAACAAAAGATAACCTATAGATGAATGAAAGGGAATGGATGAAAGAACAAAAGGCTAAACACGTTTCATCTCTTTCCTTACCTCTCAATCTATAATAAGCTTGAAGACTGGCTAAGATTTGTTTCATGGATTCTTGTGGACAGACTTTAACCCCACTTGGGAAAAATGCTGATCTTTTTGTTTGATGCTTTGTCAAATTGAATATTCTTCTCATGGTTGACACTTTGTATATGTCTGCAGTACTTTCAGTTGTTTCGATTTTTGGGGCATTGTCTTTGTCTTTAGTTTCAGAATGGAATATTTTAGTGGAGGTATCTGTAAAAGAAAGATTGATTTCCTGGTGAATATATACATTTATGTGGTATATGTTACATCCATGGAAAAATGAGTGAAATAAACTAAAAATTATATTCCTCTGTTTTACAAAATTTCTACCTTGGTGTGACAGCCAAATGCAATATTCCAATGACAAGGCATTTTCAGGAACAAGAGAATAGTATAATGAGCTGATCAAGTATATTTTTAAAGAACAAACAAACAATACTCCAAATCATCTTGTTTTTAAGCACTGCCAAATATTGAAACTATTTCCCACACATCTAAAAATCACTCCTCACTTAGCACCCGAGTCTCCCAAGAGATGCCTCTTTCGATAGGCATTATAATTTAAGTGGGGAAGGATAAAGCACTGTGGTACCCAGAGGTGTACTTTTGATGAGGAAGTGGAATGCTTTTCAAATCTAGGGGAAAAATACAGAAAAAAAAACCCTCTTTGCCTGTTGGTAGCAGCCCTAGAGTTTCTATATAGGTGGGGGTCAGAGGGTGGCAATCTAGTTGATAGTGAGTAGGGGCAAGGACATGTCAGAAAGTTGCATTTACAGAGCAAGTTTGCTGTTGTTTAGGAGGTGGTGAGAGGAAGGATGAAGGGGAGGGCAGAGAGGAGGTGGGCTGATGATCTAATACCCAAGCCATCTCACTTTCCTGGCATTGTGTGTCTGTTAGGGTTGGGTCTAGACTTCATTTGTAAATTTCTGGATCCCTCATATTAATTGCTTTCATTCAGAGAGCACTTTTTGATTTCTACATTTTTTTTTTCAAATGTGTTTTCTCATGTCATTCTCACAAAAGCTCTGTTATAAGCGGATTAGATATTCCCCCTCAAATTACCACCTACTATGATACTGAGACTTTAAGGTATCAGGGTGTAGCAGCATGCCAAGGAATGCCAAGCGTTGCCAGCAAATAATCAGAAGTTAGGAAGGAGCAAGGAAGATGTAGTGGTTTGAAGCTGTATGTACCCCAGAAAAGTATGTTCTTAAAGTTAATCCATTCCTGTGGGTGTGGACTCATTGTAAGGAGGATCTTTTGGTGAGTAGGATCTAAACTTAAGATGTAACTCACCTCATTTCAAGGTGGGTCTTACTCCTCTTACTGGAGTCTTTTATAAGAGAATGAAATTGAGGCAAAAGAGAGAGAAAGCCACAGAAGCAAGAGGCTGAAATCACTAAAACCCAGAAAGGAGGGAGGGGCATTGTGGCCACCATGTCACCATGTGCATTGCCATGACAGAGGAGTCCAGGATCACTGACAGCCAGTCTTTGGGAAGAAAGCATCATTTCGATGATGCTTTGATTTGGACATTTACATGGCTTTAGAACTGTAAGATTGCAAGCTAATAAATCTCATTGTAAAAGCAACAAATTTCTGGTATATTGCTTTTGGCAGCCTAACAAACTAGAATGTAAGGATCATCTCCTACAGATTTCAGAGGGTCCCTGGCCCTGCTGACACCTTGATTTCAGACTTTTAGCTCCTGAAACTGCTAGCCAATGCATTTAGGTTTTAAACCACCAAGTTTGTGGTATTTTGTTACAGCAGTCCTAGGAAACTAAGACATTATGGAAGGTCTCAAATCTACACCTAAACTGGTACAGACAAGAGCATCAAGCAGAAATCCAAGCAGAGTAGCTGAAGAGCAACTTAAATCTTATTGCAAAGCAGAAATGGATGAAGAAAGTCCTGGTGGGAAACATTCTCTGTCACTTTGTGGAGTCTCAGAATGCTACATAGGTCTTAAGCAGTTGTAATTCTTAGGAAAGAATCTCAGGAAGGAAGAGGGTTTAGAGATCAACTTGCTCACCCAGCTACACCCAAGACCAATTAAATAATAATCTATGGGTAGAAGGCAGGCACCAATAATTTTTAAAGATCCCTTCATGATTCCAATAAGCTGACAAGTTTGAGCAGTACTGTTTTATGATCTGTAAAGGTACTTTCAGCTGAAGAATCAAGATGATACTTTCAAGAGGACTTAAATCAGAAGGGAGTTATTATGTATCCAAAGGAATGTCATAAGTAGCAAAGGCCCCAGGCTTGGTGAAAATGGAGCTCGGTATTAGCCGTTATGCCATTCTCTTGGAGCTGTCACATGATAGCTTTCTTCTTTGCAGGCCAGATTCCCCCAGTGACTGCCAGGAGCAACTGGAGAAATGCATTTTTCCTTGTCCATGTTGAAAAATAACCTCTCCCTTAAGCCATGTGCCTGGACAAATATCAGGTGCCAAGGGATCTGCCAGTGCTGTTGGCTTGAATTGAGTAATCACAGGGCAGGGATTGGGATGACCATGAATGGCTCCTTCTAACTGCGGAGGTTATGTCAGGTTTTGCTAAGCCAAGTGGGTTGTGTGGCAAAGTGGAAGGTTTCCATACAACACTGGAGCAAAGTGTAAGAAGGTAGGAGCAGTGTAGGTAACGATTTGTGCCCACTGTAGTTATTAAATGTGAATTAGGCTTTGGTAGAACTCTCTGAATAACTTGGCTTGGGAATAGTATTTATTCCACCCTGGCTCAGGGAACAATGACCCTGTTCTGGAATTTTCCCCAGTCAGATCCTTTTGGATCTTAATACCTTGCTCATTTCCACACTTGCTCACATACTCTCCCTTTCTCTGGTTTCTAGTATCACCTACTATTATATACCTCACTCTGTTCTGTTCTTCTAAGTTACAGAAAGCCAAACTCAGGGGACCCACTGTGATGATATTTTAGTTTGGGCAGGGATCATAATCTTCCATGTGTGTCTTCACCCAAGTCATCTTTAAGGAAGTAGAGGGCAAGGTCTCTGGGAGCAGGGATTTAGGGTTACTTAGATTCAAGGATATGTATAAAATAATCCATGATATCAAGCCAAGTGATATCATCCATTTTGCATCACGGCAAAATGGAATATGCCACTTTGTGGAAGACATGCCAAACTGACAAAGTATGTTTGTGTTTATCTCAAAGATTTCAAATAAAGAAAAATAAATTTAAAGAATTGAAAAATGGAATGTTACAGATTTCAGTGTGGTAAAAAAAGTTGATATCTGTTGATACTAATGAAAGCACTATTGAGTAAAGCAATTAGGAGATTTTTAGATGCTGTTCTTCAGGGCTGCATAAATTGTAATGCTGATATTGAATTAAACTTTTAAAGATATTTTGAATGCATTTTCATGAGTTTGATATTTTTATTTTATATTAATGTATATGCAAAGAGTTGGTAAACATTTGAATTAATTGATAGTTGAAAGAAGAGCTCTAAAAATAGAAGACTAGAAAGCTTTTTGAGGCAGAAATATTTATATTGATGATGACAAAAAAATAGTGTGAGGATGAATTGGCTGCTATCAAGAACTGTCTCTGAAAGCAGTTCAAAGTTACAAAAGAAGAGAAGGGAAAAGTGATTTCAGAAAAAAAAATGACTTTTCTGGAGTAGGAGAATGTTAGAAAAATTTAAGTGACTATATTATGAAGTTGGAAAAAATGTAATTGTTCTGTTTTAAATTGTAGGCTAAACACCAAGAAAAACAACATTTAAGCTAATAGATGTGGCTAAGGAAAAGACAAACAGGAAATTAATATACATTTGAATATTCAGAACTTCTAAAAACAGAGGAGCAACAGCTGTAATTTGCATGGTGCTTACTTTCCAAGTTTAATATGAATGTGCTCATATTTGTGAAAGAAAAGAAAAAATAGTAGCAACACAAATCATATAATGTTACTCAACTACTTGAAATGTTTTATAGTACCGATGGTACACAGGAGTTGGAAGAGTCTGGGCACTGGCTCTATTGCTGCTTGACCTCTCTGTGCCTGAGTTTCTTCATATGTAAGATGGGGAATAATAATAATACCTCCCTTAAATGGTTTCTGTGAGATTAAATGAGTTAGTGCATTGACAGTACTTAAAACAGCTCTGACATATATTGCAGAGCTCAATAAAAACTCCTTTATCTGAGAATCCATGCATTCTCTTTCTTGGCTATCTTCCTTTCTTATGTATCTTTCACTATACCATTCCTCAGTCCTCACACTAGACTATGTGTGTGCCTTGACATCTACAGTTTTTCCAAATGCTCATCTCATACTTATCAGCAACTTCATGCAGCAGGGGGGAGGTGCCGTCTCTTTGTCCCTGTTAGTTGGGCTCTTACTTTTCCCTTAAGGGCAAGCTCAAGTGCTACCTTCTCTCCTAAGCTTTCCAGAACCCACATTCAGGACTCACTCATTACTCCCTTGTGTTCTTCCAATGAAGTTCATATCTCTATTGCATTCACTGATCCACCATTATTCATTAAGTCCATGTTTGTTTCAGGCCCACAATGATATACAGTGGTAAATTAAATGAACAAATGCCATGGGACTCTTGTTGTAGTGCTTGCTTTGTCCTGCTGTGCATAATAATTATAAATATGTGAATTTCCTCTTTAAACTGCAAATCCTAAATACAGGATCTGTATAGTAATCCTGCCCCTCCCCCAACCACTTACTGTGGTGTTTGCCTAGTACAGTGTTTTGTACTCAGCAGATATGCAATACATATTCATGAAGTGAATTAATGAAAAATGCCCATGGAAATATTAATGGGTCTTTTACAATTAAGTATGAGTTATATTTGTATTAAAAAGCATTAGACTATGAAAAATAGCTTCATGTGTCCTGCCCATCTACATTATTGCAAGCTCCCTTTGAAATTTCTGCCTCCTTCCACAGTGTCTATTATCAGAGTCTTAGCACACAGTCATCTTATTAAAGAAAATATCCTACGTGAAAAGAAAAATAAAACTTTCCTTTGTGAATTAACAATAAAGGAATAGAAAGAAGAAGGTTTGTGCATAAAGTATATTTCAGAAAGTCCGCATTCCCAGATAATTTTAATATAAGAAGGATTTTTATGTTCATAAATACAAATATAAATAAGTAATAATGGAACCAATTGAAAACATGGATATCACTAAGAACAAATTTCAGTATTGGCTGGCCCTCTAGGATGATATGCTCTCAACTCTCTTGCTCTTCAACCATTGTACTTGATGGTCAAAACCACAACCCTGGTTAAATCCAGTCCTCTCCCTACTCCTCACCTGCAGTTGTGCAGCTGAAGAAGTCCGGAGAAAACCAACCATTAGGACTCACTTCAAATTTATGACTATGAACCTCAAGTGGCCCTTAAATAAAATCATACTGAGTTTCATTCCTCTGGTCCATTCAGTCTCCCATTCTCCTGAAAAGCCAGGTACAACTTATTTTCTCAGATCTCCTGCAGTTCCATGTTCATTCTCACTCTCAGCTGATGACCTTGCTCCACATTTTACTGAGAACCAGGGCACCAGGAAGCATACTCTGCAAACTCCAGCACCACATCTGCACACTAGCTGCATCTGTGCCCAGGTTCTCTGCTCTGCCTCCTCTGACTATTTGGTGAACAGTCTCAGCTCCTATCTGAGGCCATCTCCTTCACTTGCGCACTGGATCCCATCCTTTTTCACCCTTCAAGGGCATTGCTCCAGTAATTCTCCTTTCTTTCTCCTACATCATCAATTTTCCTACTTCTCCTGGACTATCCCTAACGGCATACAAATATGCTATTATTTTCTCTTTAATTAGGAAAAAGCCCTCTTTCTTGATAGACCACTTATCCTCCAGCTATTGCCCCATCAAAGAGTTTTGCTCTATGTGTGAATAGAAAATCTGTCTTTACCTCCTTTGTCAGAACAAAGCAAGGTCTTACATGAGTGAGGATTCCCCTGATACCACATGCAAAGTTATCAGCATTTTTTTTTGCTTCATTTTCTTTTTATTTCAATATTTGCAACATGCTCATGTAGACTAGTGTATTCAACATGTGAATGTGACACTTCACCAGAAGGTGTCACCATATAACACATAATATACTAAAAACTGAATATTGGAAAAGAAAATCGCTTCTGAGTTTGGAATTGGCCTTATTGAGAATTGAAATTTGTTGTTAGGGAGGCAACAAATTTGTGCTAGGTGATGACTTAGCAGGAAAGCAGATCATTTGAGGAAGGGCTGAGGTTTACTTAGCTTAGTAGGAAGCACTCCCCTTGGGCTGGGAGGTTCTTAGGAAACACCTGTTGGGTGGAAGCTATTTAGGTAAGTAGGATTGAGGGCAGCATGTTCACAGGTAGGGCAAGTTCCAGCAGGCAAAGACAAGTGGTTGACACTAAAGGTTTATGTTGAGGAGATTTCATTCTATTTATTTTAGCTACGGTGGCATGGAGTTGACCCAGACCCTTCACCTTGGGTAGCTGTAACAAGTTTGGAAATTTCCAACTATAGAGAAAGGGAAATTAAAGGAACAACCACTGACTTCAAATAGCATGGTTACTTTATCCTAAGAAACAAGTCAAATCTGGCTAAGGATGGCAGTGGTAGTTCTGAAACACTAGACTTCTGGCCAGTCATTCGTTGTTTTTCATTAGGTTTGTGTTGCCTGAAGTAGGCCAACTAGCCAGTGTGAAGACTAGCCCTTCAGTCAAGAGGATCTTTTCCACTGTAAGTTGTAGGCCGGTGCCCTTTTGGCCTCGGTGCTGACCAGCATCCTGGGAGCTGCCTGTCATGTCACTGAAGAAGTTTTTTTCTTTCTTTCTTTTTTTCCCTTCTTGTAACAAAGCTGGTCTCCAGTCATAGATTACTTACAAAGTTTCATTTCAGTGTTCAGCTTTGTCCATTAAGCAGATACTTTCCTGGCTATGTATTCAAGTAGATCCTTACCAATCAGTCTGGACCACTCCTTTCCAAATCCTCTCTTCCAGAGGGATTTTTTCTAGCCACTGGATGCTATGAGCTTATGACATAGGCTTACTGTAAATACAGAGATGGAACAGGCAACTGTAAAAGGAGGATGGGGTTTTCATGGCAGCATTGCTATGTAAGCAACAGTCATTGGTATAAGTACTTAGAGAGCCCATTATGTTTTCCTAGGGAAAAAGCAACAAGGTCTTAACGAATGAATGAACAGGAGTAGAGATGAAAATTACAGGAATTTCTATGGAACAGATATTTCTATTTAGAGAGAACAGAACTCTATAGAGCAAAAGTGGATAACATCTCAGTTCCAGTGAATAATAACTGTAAGTTTTAAACTATAATAATTTAATCCTTCATAAATTTCCCTAACCTTACTGAACAGAATAAGGGGTGATGGCCTTTATGCAAATACTCTGCTTGCTTGTGATCCATTTTATCCCTTTCCTCCTTCTATATTAGTAAAAATTCCCTATTACACACCTGAAAAATTTTCTCCAAAGAGCACAGGCAAGTAAATGTACTTCGTGCTTAACATACCTGAATATGTATCAACAAATTATACAGATTTACTGAATATCTTGTTCGATGCTATTCCAGAAAATTGCATGGCATTTAAGCATCTTGTTTTCTCCATGATCAAGCATAGTGCATGGCAGCTTTTACAATTTGCCTTCCCCCTTTCCTTTTACATGTAGTTCCCAATAAACATAAACTATGTCAACTTTCGCCTGTGGCCTGAGAGTCAAAATGTGTTGGATAAATTATACAAAAGAGGACCATAGGAATTAAGGAAATTTGTAGTGATTTCCTTCAGAAAATATGAAGTAAATAAACTCCCACAATGATCAGCATGTGTGGCAGTTTGATATTATTTATAAATTCCAAAAAGAGATAATGATGATGTTTGTAAACTGGTCTGCTCCTCTGGGCATGTTACCCTTTGATTGATTTGAATTCAAAGGCTCTACCTTTACTTGATTAAATTAAGATTAAGGGCTTTGATTTGACCACGTTGTTAGGGAGTATTGTTAGGGTTGAGTCCCTGCCCCGTTGGTGGGCTGATAAAACAAAATCTCATGCAGAAGTAGACACACAGAGAAGATACTCAGAGGAAGAGACACAGCTCCATAGACACAGAGGAGAGAATTGGATCCTGGGGCCCCAGAAATAGCTGAACAATTTGCCTGACAGTTTACAGCTGACCTTGTAAAGGGAGTAGAGCAGCTGAACCTGGAAAGAAACGAGCCCCAGAGGAATAGAGATGCACTCTATGCCAGACTACAGCTGAGATCGGAAGGACCTGGGACTTTGGAGCCTTAAGAGGAAGGAGGAAGGCCGAACCCTCGTAGACACTGCCCACCTTCTTCCTTCAACATATGGCAGCAGACTTTGGGTGAGGAAGTACTTCTTTTGGTACCTTGAATTGGACTATTTAGGGCCTTGCAACTGTAACATTTACCCCAAATAAATACCCTTTATAAAAGTCAACAGATTTCTGGTACTTTGTATCAGCACCTCCTTAGCTGACTAATACAGCATGGAAGTTGATTAGTAGTGATAAATGGGGAGGATGCCACATTTCCCTCTTGGAAGCATTTGAAAATTGGATGCTGTCTCGGCCCTCCTTACCGCCCAAACTCTTATTTGTTTAGCAACACCACTCCCTACTGAGAATGAAAATAAGTACTCCTTTCTCTCAAAGAAACAGAAAGGTTGCATTATCCTTCTTCTCATTGCAAACATCAGGTTTTGCCATTATACTTACTATGTCAGAAGAAAAGGGGTCAGAAACTTGGCAAACCATTAAAAGAATTGAAAGGCAGCTACCTCCATTTTTTATTCTATACATGTTTTGAACCCCACTTCCCCCTCACAGTACTAAAAAAATACCCACAGAAACCAAATCTATAGGTGAGATGCTGAAAAATTTAACTGAGGACAAATCTGCGCTTCTTGTTGAGGGAATATGCACCTTGGTGAGGGGCAGGAACAGAACTGAAGTTGAAGGGAGAGGGAGAAAGGGAAAGGAGGTCACCTACTTTGTTCCCAGAGGGGTGACCCTTTCAACAGGAGGAGTCACATGAGCTTTTCAGACCCAGTAAAATGTCAGAGGATGGAGACGGGAGTCCAGGAGGGCTGTATCCTTAACTGGACCCAGAGCAAAAATGTATGCTAACTCCCAATGTTTGTTTCCTGACTGTTAAAAAACAATGATCATGCACTGGGTTGCCTTAAAACGATGGGAATTTATTGGCTTCCAGTTTTGTGGCTAGGAGAAGTTCATAATCAAGTGTCATCAAGGTGCTGCTTTTTCAAGAGGACTGTGACATTCTGGGGTGGGCTGCTGGCAGTCCGTGGTCCTTGACTTTTCTGTCAAAGCAATGCACAGGGTGGCCTCTCCTGGCTTCTTTTCTGGCTTCTGGCTGCTGCCCCTATGGCTTTCTCTCTATATTTTAAATTTCATTCTGCTTATAAAGGACTCCAGTAATAGGATTAAGACCCATCTTGATTCAGCTAGATCACACCTTCACTGAAGTAGCCACACCAAATGGTCCTACTTATAATGGGTTCACACCCACAGGAATGGATGAAGTTTCAGAACATGTTTTTCTCCAAGTTACCGCACTCCCCAGATCTCTTATAGGGAGACAGGGGAGGGCATATTAAGAAGAGGAGGAGGGTTCCCGAAGCTGAGTGGCCTTCCTGTTTTCTGGAAGAAGAGAGAAACTCATCCATGCTACATGGCTACCTTCAACGAAGACAGAACTGCTTGATAATACAGCCTCTTGGTTGAGGTCAGTTCACTTCTAGGTGTCATTTCTAGAGGTGCCGTGCCCACTGCAATTCCAGAGCCAAGGCCTTTAGTAATTGGGAATGCCCCTGCTTCTCAATTGTACATGTGCCTTCAAGTATGCAGTATTGTACCAGGGGTTGTGAGAAAACACAGGATCAACATGTTCCTTCTTCATGGAGTGCTACATTGACTTGAAAATGTTAGCAGAAAAGTTTAAAGTGTTAAGGATCATAAAAGATTTTCACATGAGAACATAAGCAAAATGAGTAAAATCTACCGCCCAACCCCCATTAAGCAGTTTTGAAAGCTGGGAGAGTAGGATAATTTTATCAGCTGTGATTAATTGCAAAATGTATTGCTTTGATAAAATGGTGAATGGGTTTGGTTTTAGTGCTGACGTCAAGTTGAAGTAAACAGGATGTGAAAACTGAGAACAATTGTGTTAAAGTTGCTTGCCAGCCTAGCTGAGGTTTGTTTTCAGAAGCTTTAAGAAAAAAACCAGTGCTTTCTCCAGCAGCTGGACTTGTTGGTACCCCACAGAACATCCTGGGTAGGCCGCCATCTTTCCCCCATGCATGGAAGACCAGGCTCTTGAACCACTTCCAATCACATCCTTAGTTAACTTAAATTCCAATAACCCATTTTCATAGCTTCTGCTCCTCAATTCTTAACCCTTTATGTGTACTTTTTTTTTTGCTACCATCTCCATGGGTTTCAGAATATGGAGTTTAAATAATTACACAGGTCATTGTGTACTTACCAGAATGGTGTTTAAAAGTAAATCTGAGGTATGTGAACAATGAGTTACAATTGTACTTCACAAATGTAAGGAACATTATACTTTTAAGAGTACTTTTATAGCCTGACTTGACACAAAGAGTGATATGGACACCAAACGGTTATGCCAAAACAGTACCAGATAATTTATGAGCAGGAGGCAGATTCAGCCCATAATCTGTGAAGAAGACTTGGAGGTGGGGAAGGTAAATAACAGGAATTTATAGAGACCCAACAAGGGTCTATAAAAAGCCCCTCCAAATTCAGGAGGAAACTAACGGTAGAAGGTAGGAGTAGGTTAAGAACATATTAGGAGACAGGAATGTAGATTTGTTCATGGGACACGTTAATGCTTTGTGTAGAATACCCACTTTCCTGCTCTGTTGGGTTGCCTGGACATGAGGTATCTTTTACCCTGTGATTCCTAGGTCTGATCACATTTTAGGATATAATTTGTTACATTGGATTCTCATCATATCTGCAGTACTCATATAAGAATTAGCTCAAATTTAGCTCAGCATCCTTTTTCTGAATATTTTTTGCTGTCCATGGTTCTAATCTTGTGGGCCCTGCACTTGTGAAGGCTTTGCTGGCACTGCCCTCATCCGACCTGTGCTCTTCAATAAATGACTTCTTGACCAGCTAAAAAACCAAAAACAGAAAACACACTACCCTTCAGTTTTAGTGTTCTTATGTAAACTTGATCCTGAAGCAAGTTGGGAGTCCTGAATAAAAGGTATTGCATGTAGAGCATTGTTGTAATATATTGTCACAAAATAATGACATTCCAACTACTCAAGGAGAAAAGAATTGGAATGGATTAAACAGAAATGGCTGTGAATCTCTTCCTATTAAATGTCCTGACACATAAGGACTATCACAATTCCTGCAGAGGAGTAAGTGAACTTTATTTTGGGTGCCCATGGGACTGAGATTACAGTAAGATTAACTGTGCACCTTATTGAGTCACTTCTAGAATTAGGAAAACAATCTCAATTATATTCTTTAGATTTCTAACCTAAAAAGGGGATAATAATAATTCCAACGTCATAGTTTTGACTAGTGTTTGCATGTTATATAGTTTCGCTTTGTTTGAAGATTAAATGAGGAAATTGATGCCAACTTTCATTCTAAAGATTAAATGAAAAAAAAAAGATGTGAAGTGTTTCACAGAAGACCTGGCACATTGTTAGCTATTGTTGTGATCTGGTACCATTCTATTCTGAGGTTTAAGGTTGGGCCTACGAGAAATAGAATTGCCAGATTTAGCAAATAAAAATACAGGATGCTTGGTCAGATTTTAATTTTAGATGCACAACAAATTTTTGTATAAGTTTCAAGCAATATTTGGCACATACGTAAACTACAAAATTATTTACTGTTTATCTGAAGTTGAAATTTAACTGGGTATCCTGTATTTTATCTGGTAACCCTACATACAAAGGAAGTTTGAGACAGAATTTTTACCTTAAACAGCTTAAATTTCACCAGATAACCAGATGACACATTAAAATGTAGCAACTGACAGACTGAAGAATAAAGATGCTACAAAGATAAAATAGTTAAAGAGAGGTATTGTGGAAAAATTTATTCCAAAAATTCACTTTTTTGAAATACATTAATTCATAGAAATTACTAGCATGGACATAAAAATAAATAGAAAACCTGAATAAGTTTAAACAACATAAATATTTAAGAAAGTGAATACATGATTAAAATATAACATGCAATTTGTGAAGGGAATGAATGAAGTTAAATATAAGGGTAATATAAGACCCTCCTATTATCTGGAAGAAAAGTAATGGTATTGATTAATTTCAGACTTTGATATGATAAACACCAACGTCATTATTTCTAGAGTAACCACTAAAAGAATAGAAACTGCTGATAACTTTCAAAAATACAAAGTTAATCCAAACAAACATAAGCAAAGAAAGGAAAAAATAATGTGGGTAGAATTAATTGAACACAAAATAAGATGGTAAATTTAAACCTGAGTACATGAATAATTACATTTTAAATGTAAATGGACAAAATGTTACATTTATATAAAAAATCATTTAAAAGACATTTTATAGTTAAAAAACAAATGATAAAAAAAAGTTCCACTATGTAAGGTTTGAAAATATGCATTTAAATAAAAAGATACAGAGAGGTTGAAATTAAAAGGATAGAAAAAAGTTAAAATATGCAAACACTAATTCAAAGAAAATTAGTATAGCTATGTTATTATCAAAGAAGCCAGAGGTATGCTGGTAAATGTTTAATAACTTGTTCTCAGTGTTCAGGGTAGTAGGCCTGAAATGTGCATTTGCTGATTTTCATTATGTTACTACTACCACTATGGATATTGCCACCAATGTGACATAACTGAATGTTGAATTGAGAAGAGATATATGTACAATTGGCACCTGTAAGTTAGAATGAGCCAGTTCCAGCCTGCCAGGAGATAAAACATATGAGCCAGTTCCAGCATGCCAGGAAATAAAGTTCATTATTAGGCAGAAAGCATTCAAAATGATATAGATACAGCATAGTGATAAAAGTTAAAAATCGTTAGACAGATATAACACGTTCAAATTGTATGCACTTAAAATAATCTCAAAACATATACAGCAAAAATAATAGGTGCATTTTAAGATATCTTTCTTAGGAATTAATAGAACAAATGGATAAATAGATAAATAAGGATATAGATTTGAACAACATGATCAAACTTGACCTAATGAACATATATGCAACATTATATAAGCAAAATCTAAATATACCTTCTTTTCAAGTACAGGGAGAACATAAAAAATTGACTATATATTGGAATTTCAATAAATTTAAAAGGATTGATACATACATAGTATGTTTTTAGACTAAGGAATTAAGCTAGAAATCAGTTTTAAAAACTAACTGAAAAGCTATATATATTGGAAAGTTAAAAAAATTTTCCTTTAAAGAACCCATAAGTCAAAGAAGAAGTCATGATGGATAACAGAAAACATTTTACTAAATGATAAAAATACTACATTGAAAAACTTGTGGCTTGCAGCTAAAACAGCACTTAATGGTGAATTTATATCATTAAATACCTATTTTAGAAAAAGAAACAAAAGGTAAATGTCAATCAGCTAAGCATCCATCTCAACAGGCTGGCAAAGGAAAGTAATAATCCCAAAGGAAACAAGGAAAAAATAAGAAAGATAAGAGCACCAATTAAAAAAATGTAATAGGATAAAAGAAATAGAAAAAGAAATAGAAAAACTAATAACAACCAACAGAAAAATAGACAAGTGAGATCAATCTAATAAAAAAGAGAATACACAATTAACCAATATCAGGATTGTAAAAGGAGACATTATTATACTTTCTACAGACATGAAAAAGATACCAAGAGAATATTATGAACAATAATTTATCAATAGCTTTGAAAATTTATATGAAAAGGATAAATTTCTGGAAAAATACCACTTACCAAAACTAACTCAAAAAGAGATAGAAAACAAATACTATTATAACCTTCAAAGAAATTGAGTCAGTAGTCAAATATCTTTTCAAAAATATCTTTCTCTGGCTTCACCAGAGATTTCTAATAAACACTTAGGGAAAAAATAATTTCGGTTTCATACCAATTCTTACAAAACCTGACAAGCAAAGTGTGAGAAAAAAATCATGATCCAACCTCAAATGTAACAATTTGAAATAAAATATTAGCAAACTGAACACAGAATACATAAAAAGTTAATATATCATGGCCAAATTGAATTTACCAAGGAATTAGGCTTCATTTACTATTTGAAAGTTGATTAAAGTAATTTATCACATTAGTGAATTAAAATAGAAAAAACATTTGATAATATAGAAGAAATAATCAATGAATTTCTGTGTTTATTCATGATAAAAAACAAAAACCATAAAACCAAAACTCTTAACAACCATGACTAGAAAGGAACTTTCTTTGTCTGATAAAGGGCATTTACAAACAAACAAACAAACAAACAAACATACATTAAGTTGAAACAAGTTATCATACTCAATGGTGAAATTTGAAAGCATTCTCTTCAAGATAAGTAACAAGGTAAGGATGCTGGTTCTTATTTCTCACTAACACAATATTGGATGGCTTAGGAAAGACAGTAGAACATATAAAGAAAAAAAAGAAAGAGTGAAAAGGAAGAAACACGATTTTCTTTTTCTCAAATGATACGATTTTATAAGTAGGAAACTTCAAAGAATTATTAACGAATTTTCAAAATTAATATAATTGTTCAGCAAGGCTATGGGATACAAAACCAATAGGAAAGTCTCAATTACATCTCCATATAGAAAATGTAATTAAAATACCATTTACAATAGCACAATTAGTATAAAATATCTAGGGTAAGTTTAAGATGTGGAAGCCCCTTATTAAAAGTCGTGCAATTTTATTGAAACATTTGATAAAAAGAGATTTTCCGTGTTCTTGTATAGGAAGAAATCTTATTTAAGTATCAATTTTCCCCAAATTGTTCTATAAATTCAATACAATTCCTATCAAATACCAACAAAGGGTTTTTGGGGAAATTGATGGCTAATTTGCTAATTTCAGAGTATATTATGGGAAAGCAGAGAGTCAAGAGTAGCTTAGACAATTGTGCAGAATGAGAGAAAGATTGGGGAAACATTCGCACCAAGATAACAAGATCATTATAAATTTGTAATAATTAAAGCAATGTGAACTTACATAAGGATGATACATTGGAATGGATAGCATAGACAAACTCATGCTTAGATAGAAGGGCCATCAGAGCAAGGGGAAAGGAAAATCTATACAGTGTACGGTGCTAAAATAAATTATATTAGGAAAATGAAATTGTTTCCTTAATTTACACCACACAAATATTTCTAGTGGCTTAAATATGAAAGCAAAACTTTACAACTTTTATAATTCTATATAGGAGAATATTTTCATGATGTTAAGACAAGGAAGGATTTCTTAAGCAAAATAATAAAAAACACAAGCCATGAAATTAAAAGGCTGATAAATTCAACTACATTAAAATTGAAAATGTCTGTTGTGTGAAGGATACCCTTAAGGGAGTAAAGAGACAAGCTACAAATTGGGAGAAGATATTTAAATGATGCATAACTGCAAAAGAATGGACATTCAGAATTTTAAAATAATTCCTCTGAGCCAATAAGGAAAAGCAAACATTCCAATGAAAATACAGGCAAAAGACTTACTTAAGCATTTTTCAAGGAGAGAAAATGCAAAAGAACCCAAAATATATGAAAAGATACTCAACCTCCTTAGTAATCAGGGAAATACAAATTAAAACGACAGTGAGATCTATTTAGTCCTGCCAGACCAGCCAAAAAAAAAATTGTGCAGTACAAATCATGGGTGAGAATTTGAAACAAAAGGACCTCTGACACATTGCTCCTGGTATTGTAAATGGCACAGACATTTAAGAAAGCAGCTTGGCATTACCAAGTAAAATTGAACGTGCATATCTTATGACCCAGGAAATCCTCTCCTAAGTCAATATCCTAGAAAGACTCCTGCCTGTGAACACAGGGGGAACAAAGGTTTTGCTCCAGCATAGTCTGGAATAGCAAAGTCCATCAAGACAAGAACCAGTATCTTGTGATATACTCACTCCAGGCAATGGTATGTCTCTGACACCTTTCATGCACCATCTCAACTCTCTTAGCTTTACCTCCCTCTGGGGCAGAGGTTCTTAACCAGGGGTCTGTGAGCTTGAATTGAAATTCAAAAAAACATTATTCTTGTGGGGACGTGTTGGTGTGGGTGTGATATATTTATTAAATAATACACAGTATATTGTGGACTTAGTAAGGTGTCTGTGGTTTTCACCTGACTGGCAAAGGGGTCCATAGAACAAAAAAGATTAAGTACCCCTGCTTTGGGGTTAGCTCTTTTTCGGCTCTAAAGCTCTGTAGGGGACACAAGCTCACAGCTCCAAACTTCATGTCTCTGTCTCCTGTTGTCTCCTTCATGCCTGTTGTCTCCTGCCTGAGAATTTTCCTTTGCAGCTGAGGTATGAGAAGAATCAGAACTTACTGCCAGTCCACAGATGCATACCTGGAGGTGCAGGAAAGTTACTGTTGTTTGGGTCAAACTTCTGAGGAAACCTCAGATGGATTTTTCTCCATTTACCCCCCAGAACTCCTCCCTCATGAATTCCTCTGAGATTTTGGAGATGGTCCTCTGAGATCAGGTTATCAATTGTACTTAAGACCAATCAGAAGGCATTATTTTGTTGACTCCCTTTTTCACTGCCTTACTCCCCTTTTTCTTTCACTCCTGCCTCCCTGGAAATGCTCTATGTAATCAAGAGAAACAGGTAAACTTTTGCCTCAGGGTCCAGTATATGCAACGATGTGGATGAATCTTTAAAACATAATATTGGGCCAAAGAATCAAGTCACAATGTACAGCATTATTTCATTTATATAAAGTTCAAAAACAAGCAAAAGTAAGGAATACATTATTTAAAGAATAAGCAAAAACACTAAAGACTAGCAAGGGGGGAAGCAGATGGGCTCAAGCAGTTAGCTGGCCACCCGCCATATGGGTTTGGTTCCCAGTGCCTCTTAAGGAAGATGAGCAAGACAGCGAGCTGATGCAATGGGCTGGCACAGCAAGCCAATGCAACGAGATGACACAATGAGATAACTCAATGAGATGATGCAATGAGGAGGCACAATGAGGAAACACAATGAGAGATACAACAAGCAGAGAGTGGAGGTGGCTCAAGTGATTGGGCACTCCCTCCCAATGGGAGGTCCCAGGTTTAGTTCCCCATGCCTCCCAAAAAGATGAGCAGACACAGAAAGCATACAATGATAGACACATAGAGCAGACAGTGACCACAAACGATAAGATGGGGGTGGAAGGAGAAATACAAAAAATAAATCTTAAAAAAAAAAAGATAAACAAGGGCATAATTAACACAAAGTTTATGACAGTGGCTACCGTTAGCTTGGAACAAAGAGGAATGTATCTTAGAAGGGCATAAGGAGGACTTCTAAGATACTAGACACTCTTTCATCTGGGTAGTAGGCATTTTACTATTAATTATCTAGGTGTTACAGATTTCTTAATACACTTGATGCATATTTCCCACCTAAGGCAATGTGCATAAACCATGGGAAAGTCTTAAGCAGCCTCTACAAGTAAGGCTGGAAAGGGGAATGGAAGCCAGATCATAAATGGCTTCAAATGAAATTATTTGGAGTTTATTCTAAAGGCACTGGGGAGAATTTGACAGTTCTTTTCTTGCCTTTTCTTTTTCTTTTCCAAGCAGGGGAAGGTGGTGTACAGTGGATAATAAGGCCAGTTAAACTAAAGTCAATACTATTTCTGAAATAGTATTGACAAGAATTGACACTGACTGGCCAGTTCTTATGGGTTTAGGAAATGAAGATATCAAAAGCCCTATGACCTGAGAGGAGGTGCTGTACTTGGCCCCAAGCAGAGGACTGAGAGTGATGGCCAACAGGTGAAGGTGAAGCTGGATAAAAGAAGCATTTGTGCACTAAAATTGGTAATTCATTGGTATGTGGAAGCAGGCTCATACTGGCCCTCAGTTCCTGTCATATTGGTAGCTTTACACTGGCCATGGTAGGTGTATTCACACCACAGACATTGGTTAAAACTACAAATAAGGTCTTTTTTCTTCTTCAAGATCTGGTTGCTAAACATTTGTTAGCATCCCACAAGTTGATAGGATTTTATGACAAATTGGATATGAGGAAGAGGAAGATGTCTTAGATGACACTAAGATTCCTGTAGTTAAAGATGTGGATGGAAGATGATGGCATGAAATGAGATTTAGAATGCAGGAAACAAAGTAGTGTGTGCCAGAAAGCGGGTGCTGATGATATTATGGAGAACACGATTGACATTTAAATGTTTTTTAACAGTGTGTTCATCAGAACTATCTGTACAGATTTTTCAAAATACATGTTCTTGTAACTTAGCTGTACCCTAATATATTTAGTACTGTTTTACCCAGATTCACTAAAAAAGTAAAGATAATCTGAAAAAAGAGAATGATTATGCAAATCATTCTATCACCTCTATTAAGTAAGGAGACACCTCCCTCCAAACTAAAAATATATTTATGATATAATATTTACTAAAAACAAAACCTTAAACATGGCTACTTTAAAAAACATTCCTGCTTGGGTCAAATAAATCAGAATCTTCAGAGCTGGAGACTGGTCATTGGTGTTTTTACTGATGTTGAGAACCATTGCATCAAAGTCTCTAGGCTAAGAAAGTGAAGTCAGTGGGAAAGGAGACTGGCAAAGGAAGGTCTTGGGAGAATTGATCATATGTGAAGTTAAAGTCAGAGGTAGGCAAGCAGATGTAACTCAAGCAGTTGGGGGCCCACCGACCACATGGGAGGTCCTTGGTTTGGTTCCTGGTGCCCCCTAAAGAAGACGAGCAAGACAGAGAGCTGATGCAATGGGCCAGTGAGGCAAGCTGAAGCAAAGAGATGATGTAACAAGGAGACACAATGAGGAAATACAATGAGCGACTCAACAAGCAGGGAGTGGATGTGGCTCAAGCAATTGGGTGCCCCCCTCCCACATGGGAGGTCCTGGGTTTGGTTTCCAGTGCCTCCTAAAAAGAAGAGCAGACACAGAGAGCACACTAACAGACAGAGAGAGCAGACAGTATGTGCAAACTAGGAGGGGGGCAAGGAGAAATAAATAAAATAAATTTTTTTAAAAAAATCAGAGGTGGATAGGGTTACAAAGACATGAAACCTTTTTATTCTCTCTGAAACAAGGGAGAATAAGAAGAATTTGGATAAAGAGAGAAACTCTGAGGTGGAAAGAACAGAAGTCAAATGAAGTCAAATGACTTCAACCTTGGTAGGTAGGAGGGGGTGGTAATAGCATGGTAGACTAGTTGCAGTGATTTTAGAGCTTATGTTTATTGAGCATATTTGGTTATTTCATTGATCCTACATCACAGCCCTATGAGGCAGACACTATTATGATTTCCATTTTATAAATGAGGAAACCATAAAATGGAGATAATGTATGAGACTGAGCAATTTGCTGAGGTCACATAGTTGGTAGGCGACTGAGCTGAGACTTAAATCCTGTCCTGTGCAACCCTTAAAAGTGTTTGCTCTTAACTGCACCGTAATTCCTGCTTCCATGAATGAGGGAAAATCAGGCTATATGGCTGAAGGAGAGAGGGAAGGGTTGCGACTCTGGGTAGGGGACTGAGTCAGGAAATGAGAGATGAATAAGACTGTGGAATAGCTTGGAGGGCCCAGTGAAGGTTACGGTGAATGAACATGTTTCACAGAAGCATTCTGTTTATTGCATTTCTCTAATAACACTTGACAGCTGGGGAATGAGAGTGGAAAAGTGAAACTTAAATTTACCCAGAGTAGGATTAACCAAGCAGGTGGGGCCAAAGGTCAGGAGTAAGGTTTCTACTATAAAACAAGAAGTCTGTTGAGAGAGTTTTAAGACCTGACCACAAGGCCTAGAATTTATATATAGGACACCAAAGTCTGCTTGGAGCTGATGAATTAGAGAGATTGGGAGAGGCCGCGGGACCCGGGTGTTCAGATGAAACTTTAGGAATGTTACCGCTCTCTGCCTCAGCTTCCCTATCAAAAATGAGCACCATGTTAACTACTCAGGAAGATGTCAAAAAGTACAATTCATTGAAATTTGCTTGTGCTTTTTAAACAAAAGTATGATATTAATCTAAAGAATTCTCTACTAGCATGATTATTGTCTGCAAAGTGTTTTGTTCAGGTCTGAACTGGTCTGAACACAATGAATTAGTAATCGTGCCACTGGGTTTCATAGTTGGGCTTAGTTAAATGAAAGTTTTGTTGTTCATAAAGGCAGCAGGAACTTAAGACAGACAAATCAGTCCCACATCTAATTTTCTGAATGAAGGTAAAGTATTTCTGAAATGGAAACTTTTCATTAATTTTTGAAATCCTGACTTTTCTCCACAAAACTGCATTTTGGATTAGTTGATTAGCTTCTTTTAACCCTTCTCCTGGAGGTGATTATGAGGATATATGCCAGCAGGGGTTGTAAGGAGACGTAAGGTGGCTGAATGAAGAAACCAAGTTAGAATGAATGAAGATGAACTCACAAAGGCACAGGGGAAGACGTTTCCTCAAGAATGATTGAATACAACCATATGCTTAGAAGATTTATCACTGTTCTGTAGAATTTTCATATTCTTCCTGTGGCCGGAAGTGAGGTACAGCAGTGGGAATACATTCTCAATAAATAATTATAGAGGTGCATGCTGTAGTTCAGAGCTTGATAGTGACATTTCCATATATGAATTTTCATTACCAGGGCCATGCCAGGCACTCACAACTCATTATAGGATATGCTTTGGCATGCAGGTTGCCCTGGACCCAGAGCAAAAAGTGCACCCCCTCATCCATTATTAAAATGGTTCCATCTGATTTGGTGTGCTTGTTTTGTGGGACTGAAATCTTAACCTTGGATTAAAGGATCTTCTCAGACAGTGAGCTCACACCCAGGGGTGGCTGAAAACTGTCCACTGTGGAAGGTTAAATCTCACATTGTGGCCAGATACTAAGGTATTCTAAGTTTTGGCATAACCAGTTCCCTCCTCACAATTGCAGAAGTGCTGTCTCTACCCCTGAGCAAGGAAAGGTAGTATGGATGGGACCTCAAGTCATCCTGAAGTTTGATACTTCACGGTATAGTAAGTTCAGAACTTTTATTAGTCATTTCAATGTATATGCTGAATTATATATACATAATAACTATTGTGAAAAACAAACTTTGATGTCCTCAGGTGAATTATTTTATAGCAGCAAAAAATCTGTGAAAATGATTGTGGCACCAAACATATGTAGGATCCAAATTTCCAAAGATAATTAGCATGCAAATACAGTTGATGTTTAAGGTGACTGCACTCTCATGATTGACGGAAATGGCCAAGAAAGTAATAGGTCATGTAGGCTGCCTAATTTGCTCACACATATAAGAGTCCTTTAGTGCAATCAGTAATACAAATATAAAGGGACCACAAGGTAGCAATGGCTTTTTATTTTTTAAAGCATGTATATAATCTAATAAATGGTTTCAGGTGTTCTGCCACAGTTTGTGAATTAGACACCAAGTGTCTTCAATTTACACAGCTTTTACTTTAAGGACATCTCCTCAGGTATAATAGGGAAAAAATCTGTCTTGAACCTTTTAAATGACACTGTCTTGAGACAGTAGCACAGATGAACGAAGTAAAGGAGCTGTGACTGCAGTTTGGCAGCCATTTCAAGGATACAAATGATGCCCTGTTCTTTGTAAGTGGAGCCACAGTGAGGGAAAACACCTTCCTGGTAATTTTATGGAATGAGAACATAACCCTCTAGTAAAGGACTAAGAAGAAGTAGAGTGCCTCCAAATGCAAATTTCATGACATTTCACAGTTACTAAAATAATTACCCTACCTTGGTGAACTAATAATAACTTAGTTAAAGGTTTCATTTAGTATAACCAAATGTAATGTAAAAGGCACATATTCTGATAAATACCATTTCCATTAAAGGGATTGGCAAGAGTGGATTTTCTTCCTTTCCTCTGTCTCCCACGCATCAGAATGTCACAAGCAATTAGATGAAATTATTTACGTGAAATGGAAAGGTAAGAGCATAAAGCAGTGTCATTTCCATCATAGTAACTGGCAGCTGCATTATGAATCCAGATGCGAGGATCCTTGGTGTCTTGAAGTAATTATTCTCTGAAATTCTTAAACTATCTTTCTCTTTCTCTCTTTTTTAAACTATCTTTCGTTGCACTGAAACAATTTTATTTAATGAATGTTCTGAAATCAAAGCCATTTCACATTTATGTAGCAATAGAAAAACTACATTCAGAATCTGCAAAGCTTAAAATCTTTAAAGGAACCTTTTGAAATATTGATGTCTTTGAATCTCTTTATATTTTGTGTCTAGCACGGTATAGGTTGCATGGTAAACACTCTATAGAATAAAACTGGGAAAAATCATCTAAGGGCAGAAGAAACATTTGGAGAAGCAATTTGGCAATATGAATCAAATACCATAAAACTGTTTATATTGCTTTGACCCAATAATTTTGCTTTCGTGAATTTATGCTAAGAATTTTAAATACTGAGAGACTTAAGCACGAGCATGTTTATTATAATAACAAAATAACTAGTAACTATCATTCCTTTCTTATTGAATATTTAAGCAAAGCAAATCATGCTATTATCTACCTAAGGAACATTGTGTAGTCAATAAAATGATGCTTGTCAAAACTAGATAGTAATGTAGAACATTCATATGTTATAATAGAAGTACAGAATGGCTGATATTAATATAAAATTGTGTGTGGTAGAATTGCAATCATGTGAAAATCAAATAAGCTTACTAGAAAAAGACTGAAGAAACGTATGTAGGTGCTAGTATATATTGGGTTTGAATGGAAGAATTATAGGAAAATTTTTCATCTTTTTGATTGTTCAAATAATATAATTTTTTAAAAAAGAAACCGTTGAGTTAATCTAAACGCTCAGTTAGCAGCTAATTGTATTTTGATTGAACCCTTCAACTCCTCTTTCCCCAAACCATTTTCTATGTAAATGTACATATGATGATTAATTAGTCACAAATAAGAAACCAGTTTCGCTGAGGTACTCTAATTAATGTAGATATCATAAAATGAAGATGAACAGAAATTCAGAGATCTGAGATTCTTATGGAATTAAAAACTCCAAACAAGTAATTAGGATTTTTTATTATGCAGTTATAGCACATTGTTACATGGAAGTTAAGCATAATACAAAATGTAGTGGGTTTTTGGTGATCTTATTTCATTTAACATGCTATATGTGATTATGCTATTTATAATTGTGTGTAATGAATGATAAGTAATCTATGAAAATAGAAGAAAATAGTTAAATTGATTAATATAACTAAACAAAACTGATTTGCCCAGTCAAGTCTATGAAACAGACAGATTGCTAACCAAGCAGATTCAGCTCAGCATACACTGGAATCCCATCATCGGTTAGCAATTAATATGTTTTTGTAAATGTAAAACATTAAATATAATTGATAATTGAAAGGAAGGTAAGTAAATTTTGCTTTTTCCATCGTCATTCACAGGTAACATATATAAAGGAAATATTAATATAATCTTTTCTAGAAAAATTTTCTCCCTCCAGATATAGCCACTGAGAAGTTATATGTAAAATAACCTATGGACTGATAGCTATTTTGTTACTTACAAATGAAACAACTTGTTTTAATATTTTGTATATATTTTCAGAACAATACTTCAATGAACACATTAACTGTCTGAAGATGTCATCTTCAAAGAAGAACTGAACATTATTGATTTCAAATGTCCTAAAAAACTTGAATATGTTGTAATGATCGGGCTTATCCTTAATAAGATTAAACTTTCTTCAACAGGTTTTAAAAAATAAAAACACATTATTTTTCTTATATATGCCTTTTTGTGGCTTGCTTTAATTTCATATTTAGTTGAAGATTTGCCTTAAGAACAGTCAACTGCCATGTTTTTTTGGTGCACACTACTTCAAAAAGAAACAATTTTCCTAGTTGGTTGTCGTCATGATCTCTGAAAATGAAACACACTTGGTATTTTCTAAGCTAACGCAATTAATAATTTAATTATGAGAGGATAAGAAATAAATACTTTGTCTCATCATGAATAACTTAAAAAACAAATTTCATGTTTCAGATTTTATTTGTTCAGTTTAAGTGGATAAATGGAATTGGTTTCACAGACCTACTAATGTTATCGGTATTAATGATACTAATTTGCATTCAGTTTTATAACAGTGAAGAGGTTATAATTCCTCTTCTGTTTTGTTAACATAAATTGCACTTCATTCAAGTGAAAACCTATTTTCTCTTTTCTATCAAATTGATGAATCAATATTCATTCAGGGCCTTCCATAGGCTAGGTCCCTGAGATAAAGTAGCAGCCTTGTAGATTAGAGGATTGCTGCACAACTCTAGCAGCAATTTTAAAAAGAAACAAACTTCTAAGTAACTTACCTTTGGTTCCTTGAACTTGGAGAAGAATCCAGAAAACAAAAATAGCTCTTCTAGTTTCCAAATACATTCTGACTTTTGAGCATTGGTAATTCTGGTAACAATCACAGAACAACCCCAAAGCTCATTTTTAGTAAAATGACAGATATAGGAAAATATTTGAATATTAGTGTCAGCTGAGGGAGGACAACCTTCTTGATTTACTTTTATGATGGTGCTAATTTCCAAAGATCCTGCAGCGGTGTCTGTTTCTGGAATAATCTGCTTATCTTTCCCTCAGGTGTAATCTCTGCTTAAGGGCCAACTGGAAGAACCTTTATCTCATTAACCTTCTGGAGGAGCATCTGTCAGCCTAGTTCCAGGACCCTGAATGCCATTAAAAACTAGTGTTTACAGACAAGGAGAATGCTTTTTTTTCTTAGTTATTCACCTTTTACAGTGACCCGAAGAGTCAGGTGAAGTCCTGCCAAATGCAGAAGTAGGCTGACAGTTAGGGTCAGACATATTCCAAAATGACATGCACAAGAACAGTCCATTGAAAGAGTTTAACTGCTATCATGGAAGTATGTGTTTATTCAATATGTGTCTGCTTCAGAGACAGCAAAGCTGTCTCCATTCTCATAGGAATGTCCTGTAAATCACTTTCTATCTTGCATTATATACAGAGAAGTTTTATAGCAGTCTGATTTTAATTTTTAAATCTGCTATTCATGCACAGAGTTTAAGGAGTCAAATAGTTCTAAAAGGTTTGTGAAAAATAATAGTGCCTGCCTCCGACCACTCTCCCATACCTCAATTTAGAAATTGTATTTGTAAATGCAGTATAAGATGACAAGTTAATTTTTTGATCAGTGGAGAGGTTTGCAATTGGCTCTGCCTTTTTTTTTTTTTGTACTTTTAAATTTTTATCTTTTATTTACTTCAGAATACATAAATGTTACAAGAAAAATATAGGGGATTCCCATATGCCCCACTCTCTACCCCTCCCATACTTTCCCACATTAACAACATCCTCAATAGTGTGGTATATTTGTTACAATTGATGAACACATATTGGAGCATTGCCACTAAGTGTGGATTATAGTTTACTCTCTGTCCTGTACAACTTTTTAAGTTATGACAACTCAAGTAATGGTCTGTATCCATCATTGCAGCATCATTCAGGACAATTTCAATATCCTGAAAACGCCCCCATATTATAACTGTTTTTCCCTCTCCCCTGCTTCAGAACCTGTGGTGGCCACTGCCTCCACATCAATGATAAAAGTTTTTCCATTGCTAGAATAACAATAATCCTGAGGATTCTGGAATGGTGATGCCCACTCCACCTATAATCCATGGGCCAGATGGATAAGACTATCTTGCTTGCTGTTGCAGAATCTCTCTGTTCCTTGAGATGGGCATTGTCCATCATCATCTCCTTCTTAGTTGTGCTGGGTGAGTCTAATGAACTAGAGAGCAGGTGCTGCAACTCAGTTGAGATTCAGGGCCCAATTCGCACACAGACAGATCAAAGATTTAAGTTTTTTGGACATACACCTATCAACTCTAGTACTAATGATAGGTTCACATAGAAGGGGCAGAAGAGCCATGTGTAAGGAAAACACAAATGAGTCCAACTTTGTCACACTGGGGAGTTTAAATTCCGAAGTAGGGCCCACTGGCAAGATGCCAAACTCTTGGGCTGTTTGCCCTTCCTGTAGTGTCTGGATGTCTCTAGAGCTCTCAGGAGCTTTAGGCAATATTTACTGTGGCAGTCAATGAGATCCTGCTGAGACAGTCATAAGTGTAACCTCTGGAATGATCTCCTGACTCACTTTGAGATCTTGAGCTATAAAAACTCATTTATATTTACCCTTTCCCTCCTTTGGTCAAGATCTTCTTGATGCATTGCTAGCTGGCACTTGGTAATAATCCCTCAGTGCCAAGGAGGCTCATCCCTGGGAGTCATGTCCCACACTGGGGGGAAGGTAATGCATTTATCTGCTGAGTGTGACTTAGAGAGAGGTCACATTTGAGCAATAAGGAGGCTTTCAGGAAGTAACTCTTAAGCAACTTATAATACTAGGCTAAGTTTCAGTTTCAAAAGAGAAGGTTCATAAATAATCAATATCAAAGGACTGTCACAATGGTCTATTCTCCTTCACTAGTTATTGCCCCTGTACTTGGGGAATTCTTGCTGTCCCATTAGAGAATATGACAGAACTTTCCAGGATGGGAATTTGATATTCTTAGGGTTATTTTGTGGATCTCCACCAACTGTGACAATACCTCATGAACACTTGAACTCATTCATGTGCTTATAGGTATGCTGCAGGTGAACGTCCTCCCAAGCATCCGCTATCACTGACACCCCACACTAATGATCCTCCCCCGCCACAGTTGTGACCCTTCTGTGACCCAAAACTTCTTCAAAAATAAAACCACCAAAATAACCAAATAAAATTAATAAAAAAATGAAATAAGAGTTAAAAAAATAAATAAAATACAAAAAAATTGAAAAAATTGAAAAAAAATATTTTTTGACATTATGTCTTTCATCACTGTAAGATCTGATGGTATTGTATGTATAGTGGCATTTTTTTCTGTATATTTCTGCAGTGTCTTACTTTTTTCATTTTATCATCAAAGAAGCTTTAAGTTACAGAAAAGTCCTGTACAGAATATAGAGGATTCCTATATACCCCACATCCTCTCTGCTTTCCCCTCTCCCCTACTAATAACATTTTACATGAGGATGGTACATTTGTTACAACTGATGTACAAATATTGAAGCAGTGCTAGTAACCATGGTCAATGATTTACCTTATAGTTTACATTTTGAATCATGCACTTTTATAAACTTTGGTAAAATTTAAAATGGTCTGTATACATTATTGAAAGATCATGCAGAACAATTCTAATGCCCTAAAAATGCCCTATGTTCCATCTATTCTATTCTTTTAAAAACAAACACACAAAACAACAGAAAGAATGCTGCTGGTTCATTGTTAAGCAGAATATAACGTGGAACTAAACTGATAGTTTAAAAATAATTTTCCAGAGAATGAGTAGATGTATTTTCTAATGACAGCAGTCATAACTAAGTCCTTGTTTTTCCGTCAATCCAGACCACAGGCCTGCATATTTCTGTGTATAGTTTTGTTTTTATTTTTGTTTTTACAGCCTAGACTCTAGGAAGAATTTGCAGGAACACAAAAAAAGCACTGGGAGGAAAATTATCTATGTGAATGACCTTTGCTTTAAAGAATCAGTGTATTTTATTTTAGCAACTTTTTCTGATAAGTTACTCTGATTTTTATGTTGTTGGAGTCGTCATTGTTAAATTCTATAATGGTTTCCTGTGAAGCCTCCACTGAAAGGGACTCCGAAATACAACACCTAAACTATTTTCCAAGGGCACAAACCCTTTGAATGGTGCTTCCTAGACTGGTCAGGATAATTTATTAAATTTAAACATGAAGTACTGGGGAATTGTATAAATTCTTTATATATGAAACTAGTATATAAACCATAGATTTCATAATACTCACTGCAACTGAACTAAAATTTCAGAACAGTCATTCAGATTGTTCCAAATTTGTAATGGTCATCTCATGTCACAAAAGTCTTTTCCAGTAAGTGCCAGAGTGTTCCCATTATTTCTGCCCAGTGCTTGACGGCTCGGCCCAGAAGACAACCTACTTTCTCTGGCTCCCTCCTTGGGTCTGACACAGACAGGGCTTTGTAGTTTTTGACAAAGTCCTGGTATAAGTTGTGCTTGGCACTCCTGGTAGCACATTCAGTAAAAAGACCCCTTGCTGCCCCTCAGTGGCAAGTATGCTGTGAATTCAACCTTTGGACTTGACTGCCCAAGTCTTTTGTTGTGCTCTGACTAAAGTAAGAGGTAAACATACCTGGTTGGTTTGAGAATGACCACATTCCTAATGTGAAAACCATTTCTCTCACCACTTTTATTAGTAGGACTAACATTTTTTCTATTATAAATGGTTGAACAATTTGAATGACTTAACACAATGTCATTATCTTGCAATATAAACTGGTAACCTCACAACTCCACACTTCATCACCATAAATGAAGCTATTAATAGCTAAGCAAATGCTGTATCAACTAGTAACTTGCCATCAAGGATTATTTTATAGTGTGAATTAAAGACTATTTATTCAAATGGTATTTTTCTCTTATATTCATTTTGTTTTAGATTTTATATTTAGACAAATATTTCAGTGTTGCTTAATTTTGTTTTGATGAATCCTTGCTTGTAAATGACTTTTTCATAGTATAAAGTCAATGGAAATTGTAGTTTGTAAATAAAAATGCTGCTAGAGCAAAAAAAAGGCAACCATTTTTTATTCTTTAAGTGGATTCTGATATTCTCATTCAAATCTCTAAACAGTTTGTTTCTATCACAATTTTTTGGTCTTTTACCTTTTGTGTATTTTCAAATAATGGATATTGAGAATATTTCCCTTCTTCATATGCTTTTTTTTTTTTAGGTACTTGGGCCAGAGATTGAACCCTGGACCTTATATGTGGGAAGCTAGCCTGAGTTCAAACACTGAGGCACATTGGCTCCCCTGAGTTGTTTTTTTCGTTTATTTGCTTGTTTTTTGTTTTTTTTTTAGGACGTATCAGTGACCGAACCTGGGACCTCTCATGTGGGAAGCAGATGCTCAACCACTTGAGCCACATTCCATCCAATGTATTCTTTTCATTTGCCATAAACACACATATATTTTACCTTCCATTCCTTCTCAGTATTATTCTATCTTCTTATTGAATACTCAATTCAATTTTATATTATTATTATACCACATGTGTAAGTTTCTCCTTCCTATGGTTAAACACTTCAGCTCTTCTGTCTCTCCCAGGGCTTTCAAACACTCTCCAGTTAGTTTCTTGTTCCTTGTTATTGCTCACAGCAGTCATGTGGGGATCTCCTTCACAATCATCTTGGAGATTCCTTTCACTTCTCTTGTGTGTATGATCCCCTGTTTTCTGGGTCCTTTCTTAGTTTATTCTCTTGTTTTATCAGAGTACTTGCTCCAGTAGATTACTGAGAGTAAGTTCATGGTAAATAAGTTTGAGATCTTATATGAAAATGGCTTCAATCTACCCTCATATGATTGATAGCTTCAGTGGTTATAGAATTTTAGGTCGGAAATAATATTCACTTAGAATTTTAAATATATAATTGTAATCCATTGTCTTCTAGTTTCCTGTGCTACTAAAAACCAAACAAACAAAAAGCCAACTATATTTATTTTCCATTCATTGAATGAGGTATTTTTCTCTCTTGAACTTCTAGAACGTTATCTTTGTCTTCAATGTTCTGATATTGCATGGTAAGTTTGGTTGTGGATCTATTTTAATCCATTATACTGGCCACATAGACCTTTACTTTGAATATTCTTCAGTTATTGAAAACTTCCTTGAATTACTTGATATCTTAACTTCTATTTTCTATTTCTAAAATCCATATTATTTGGATGGTGGAGTACTTTAAAGGGTTCTTTATTTTTATTGAAGTGAAAATTCACATAGCACAAAATTAATCATTTTAAAGTGAACAATTCAGTGGCACTTATTATGTTTACAATGTTGTATAACCACTATCTCTATCCAGTTTCAAAACATTTTCATCACCCCAAAAGAAAACCCCCTATACATTAAGCAGTTACTATCCCCCAGTGTATGGCAACTATCAGCATGCTTTTTGTTTCTTTGGATATACCTTTTCTGGATATTTAATATGAATGGAATCTTTGGCTTCTTTCACTTAGCATAATGTTTTCAAGGTACATCCACTTTGTAGTATGTATTAGAATTTCATTCCATTTTATGGCTGAATAATAATCCTTTGTATGAATATACTATATTTTGCTTATCTACTCATCTGCTCATGGACACTTTCTTTGTGTCCACATTTTGATTATTATGAATAGCGTGACTATTAATATTGGCATATAAGAATCTGTTTGAATCCCTACTTTCAATTATTTTAGATATAATGCCTAAGAGTAGAATTGCTAGGTGTATGATAATTCTGTACTTAAATTTGCAAAAACTGTAAACTGTTTTTCACTGTGACAGTTTTTACATTCCCACCAGCAATGCATGAGGGTTCTAATTCTCCATATCATTGCCAACACTCGTTATTTCCCTTTTAGTAATAATAACCTTTCTTATGGATATGGATTAGTATATCATTATGATTTTGATTTGCATTTTGTCAATGACTAATGATATTGAGCATTTTTAAAATCTGCATATTAGCTATTTGTATACCTTCTTTGGAGAAATGCCTATTTATGTATTTTGACCATTTAAAATGTATGCATTAAATTGGGTAAAGACAATTGGTCTGGTCTTTTTACTGAGTTGTAGATGCTCTTTATTGTTTATATATTCTGGATATTAAACCTTCATCAGTTATATGGTTCCCACCAATTTTCTCCCATACCATAGGTTGCCTTTTAACTTTCTTGATAATGACACCCCTCTTTTTTAAAATACATTTTTAATTTATTTTTAAAAGATACATTGATCACACAAAATGCTACATTAAAAAATATAGGAGGTTCCCTTATGCCCCACTTCTTACACTCCCCACTTTACCCACATCAACAACTTTTTCATTTGCATGGTACATTCATTGCATTTGATGAATAAATTTTGGAGCATTACTACACAGCATGGATTATAGTTTACATTGTAGTTTATACTCTCTCCCAGTCCGTTCGGTAGGTTATGGCAGGATATATAATGTCCTACATCTGTCCCTGCAATATCATTCAGGACAACTCCAAGTCCTGAAAATGTCCCCATAACATACCTCCTTTTCCCTCTCCCTGCCTTCAGCAATACCCATGGCCACCATCTCCACATCAATGATATGATTTCTTCCATTGCTAGAGTCACAATAATTCTATAGTAGAATACCAGTAAATCCACTCTAATTCATTTTAAAAAAATTTGTATTCTATTTATTTCTCTCCCCTTCCCCACCACCACCCCCACCCAGTTGTCTGCTCTCTGTGTCCATTTGCTGTGCTTTCTTCTGTGTCTGCTTGTATTCTTGTCAGCTGCACTGGCAATCTATGTCTCTTTTTGTTGAGTCATTTTGCTGTATCAGTGCTCTGTGTGTGCAGCACCACCCTGGGCAGGCTGCACTTTTTTAGCACTGGGAGGCTCTTCTTAAAGGCGCACTTCTTGTGTGTGGGGCTCCCCTATGCGGGGGACACCCCTGCGTGGCATGGCACTCCTTTTGTGCATTGGCACTGCACGTGGGCCAGCTCATCACTAATCCATATTTTATTCCTCCATCCTGAGGACCCATATTTTATTCTTTCATCCTGAGACCCTACAGTGGTGATGCTCACTCCACCTCTCAGTTGAGAAGGGGCTTTGATTCCACATGGCTAGTGGATGGAACTCTCGTGCCCCCAGCTGTAGACTCTCTTGGTTCCTTGGTGTGGTGGTTGTCCATCCTCACCTCCCTGACAGTTGACCTGGGTAAGTAAATTTTAAATTTTGATGAAGTGCAATTTATATATTTTTCCTTTTGCTACTTTTAATTTAGTTATTATATCTAAGAATCTATTGTCAAATCCAAGGTCTTAAAGACTTTCCTCTATGTTTTTTTCTGAGAGCTCTATGATTTTACCTCTTATATTTAGATTACTGATAATTTTTTTTTTTTTGAGGTACCAGGGGATTGAACTTGAGACCTCGCATGTAGAAAGTGGGAGCTCAACCACTGAGCCACATTGGCTCTCCTGAGTTGGTTTCTTTGTTCGTTTGCTTGTTGTTCACCTTTTTTGTTTTTAGGAGGCACTGGGAACCAAACCTGGGACCTCCCATGTGGGAAGAAGCTGCTCAATGGCTTGAGTCACATCCATTCTCTGATATATTTTTGAGTTAACTTTTGTCAATGGTGTGATACATTCTTTGATTTGTGTGTGTGTGAATATTCAGTTTTCCCAGCATCATTTGTTGAAGAGATATTCTTTCCCCATTGAATAGACTTGGCATCCTTGAAAAAAAATCAGTTCAAGTATGTGTTTATAGAAGTATGTCCTTATTTCTGGTCTCTCAATCTATTTGATTGGTCTATATGTCTATTCTTATGCCAATACTATGCTGGTTTGATTACTTTAGCTTTGTAATAAGTTTTGAAATTGGGAAGAATGAGTCCTCCAACTTTGATCTTCTTTATCAGAATTGTTTTGGCTATTTGGGGACCTTTGAAATTCCATAGAAATCTGAGGATTGACTTTTCCATTTCTTCAAAAAGAACTGTTGGAATTTTGATCAAGAATATATTAATCTATAGGAGCTTTGGAAAGTATAGACATTTAAAAAAATACTAAGTCTTCCATTCATGAACATGGGATATATTTCCATTTATTCAGGCCTTCTTTACATTCTTTCAGCAATCCTTATAGATTTCAGTGTATAAATCTTGTATCTTCTTGGTTAAATTTATTCTAGGGTATTTTATTCTTTTGGATACTATTTTAAATGGAATTTATTTCTCAATTTTGTTTTTGGACTGTTCATTGCTGATTATAGAAACATAAATGATTTTTTTTTGTTGATCTTGTATGCTGCAACTTTGCTGAGTTTGTTTATTAACTCTAATAGTTTTTTTTCGTGTTTACTTTGGATTTTCTATACATAGACTCTTATCATCTGCTAATTGAGACAGTTTTTCTTCATTTCCAATTTGTATTTCCTCATTTTCCATATGATTTCTTCTTTGACCCATTGGTGTTTGAGTAGGTTGTTTAATTTCCACATATTTGTGAATTTTCCATTTTTCTTCTGTATTTGCATTCTAGCTTCATTCCATTGTGGTCAAGGAGATACATTGTATGATTTAAATATTTTAAAAATTATTGAGTCTTGTGTTGTGACCTCACATATAGTCTATCCTAGAAAATGATCCATGGGCACTTGACATGAATGTATCAGTTAGATTTAGATTATAGTAGTAAGCCCTAAATTTCCTTCTGGAGGTTCACTCTAGAATTTCTAACCTTATTGAAAGTGGTGTATTGAAATATCTTACTATTAATGTAGTGCCATCTATTTTTCCCTTCAAACCTATCAATGCCTACTTCACATATTTTGGGGCTCTATTGGTAAGTGCATCCATGGAATAATTGTTATATTTTCATGGTCAACCGGCCCTTTTATTAATATATAGTGTCCTTCTTTATCCCTTTAATAGTTTTTTATTTGAAGTCTATTTTATCTGATATTCATACAGCCACCCATTTGCATGGAATATTTTTTTTCCATTCTTTTACTTTCAATCTATTTATGTCTTTGGATTTAATGTTAACTGTTGTTAATGGAATATGGTTGGTTTATGTTTTTTTAAAAATCCATTCTGCTAATCTTCCCTTTTGACTGGAGTTTTGATCCATTTACATATAATGTAACTATTATACTAGACTTAGTTCTGCCCTTTGGTTATATGGTTTTTGTCTTACATCTTTTTTTATCCCTCATTTCATCCATTGCTGCCTAGTGTTTTATGTAGTTGATCTTTTGTAGTGTACCATTTAGAATTCCTTCTCATTTCCTTTTGGGGCTATTTTTCAGATATTTTCTTTGAGGTTACCATGGGACTTAACTTTAACATCCTCACCTATGCAATCACATTTGTTTTAGCTTCAATAGCAGACAGAAACACTATTACTTAACCCTCTATTTATTGTTAAACTCCATTTATTGTTCTTGTCACAAATTAAATCTTTATATATTGTGTGTCCAAAACAGCAGAGTTATCATTAATTTTTATGCATTTTATATCCTGTAAGAAGTAAGAGGTTGCTTACAAACCAAAAATACAATGACTAGCATTTATATGACCCATGTATTTATCTTTACCAGAGGTTTTTCTTTCTTCATAGAGCTAAGTTACTATCTCGTGTCCTTTCCTTTCTCCCTGAATAGCTTTTAGCATTGCTTGTAGGGCTGGTCTAGTGGTGATGAATTCCCTTAGCTTTTGTTTATCTGGCAAAGTCTTACTTTCTTCTTCATTTTTGAAGGAAGGTTTTATAGAATATAGAATTCTTGCTTGGCAATTTTTTTCTTTCAGCACTTTAAATATGGCATCCAACTGCCTTCTTGCATTCATGGCTTCCGTTGAGAAATTGGCACTTAATTGTGGGGAGCCACCCGCTGTGAGACCTATTTACAACCTCCCACAACCTCCCACAACATGGCGGCTGTCACAACATGGCAGAGTTCACAAATCTGCCCTGTCATTTCCTTATTCTTCTCCTCCCTGCTTCTTTGTTCTCCCCCTCCCGCGTCTACTCAGGTGACCACAGCAATATGCATGCGCAAGGCGCGAAACTCCACAGACCTGGTGCGAACTGTCGGCCAACCCCCTCCTTGGACATCTGCCACCCACAAGACCAGCCTATCACCTATGTACATGTTCCCTTCCCTCTCTATATATCCCCGTGTTTTACCCCCAATAAACGAGGCTTGATCAGAACCCTGTCTTGCCTCCATTCTTCTCTCGACTCCTGCCCCTACCCCTGCTTCTTCCCACAGGTCCCTGGACTCGCCCCCACTGGACTGGAGCAAGTGGCGCCCAACGTTGTGGACGGGACCTGGGGAAGAAGCAAGCCGACACAAAGGAAAACCTGTGCAGGTGGTTTTTGTAAATAAAGAAGACCTGAGAATTCTTAGGCGGAAGACCTGAGCAATCAGCTTGGGCAGAAGACCCAGGCCATCAGCCTGGGCAGAAGACCTGAGCTTTCAGCTTGGGTGGAGGAGACCTTCAGGGGACTGCCTATTCCCTGCAAGACGTCTCGGTAAGTGATTGGCTACGATGGGGCAGGGCTCCTCTAGTAATAGTTCCCTTTTCCTATCTGGCCTGCAGACCACGCTTAAGACAAGAGGAGTAAAGGTTAATATTAAAGAACGCTCTAAATTCTTTGCCTTCCTCCAAGAATTTTGTCCCTTGCTCCCCCAGGAAGGTACTATTTATGAAGAATGGTGGCGCCGTGTAGGTAACGCCTTACAGGACTTTTACAAAACCTTCGGCCCTAAAAGGGTCCCCGTTACTGCTTTCAATTATTGGTCTGTAATTAATGAGCTCCTAGCCACGTGCCATTCCTGTCCCCAAGCGGCTGAAGTGCTAAAACAGGGCGAAAAGGCTCTTAGTCCGCCGCTTTCTCTTTCCCCTCCTATACAAGACAATGAAGCCCTCTGCCTTCAGCCCTCACCTCCTTTTCCTCAGGTCGCGAAATCCTCTAGCCGCCCAGGTTCAGTCTCTATCGCTATAGAAAGTGATAATGAAAGTTCCCCTTCTGAGGACGAAGAAATTAGCTCTAACTCACGCCCAAGACTTAAAACTGAGCCCCCAGGAGGCTATCCCCTTGCATCCCAAGCCTTGGCTCCTGCAGATAATCAAATAACTCATTATCCCCCGCCCACCGCACCAACGCCCGTTCCTCCGTCTCTTTATCCTGCCCTTCCGCCCTCTCTGCTCCCCGGAGACTATCCCCCTGCACCTCAAGCCCCGCCTCCCCCGCCCCCTGCTTTTCTACCCCCTCCTACATTTCAGCCACCACCTCCTGTCTCCTTTCCTGTCTCTGAACCTCCTGATATTAATGTTCAATTGCGGGCCGAAGTTTCCACCCTAACTGCTCAGTTACTGGAAAAGAACCGCTTTTTAGAACAGCGTAACTCCCTTCTCCACCATCTTGCCTTGTGGCCCCTCCCTTTGTAGAGCAACTTGCCTTTGAAGATGCAAATGCGGCTTGTCAGGCCGTGGTTAGACCTTATAGAAAGAAGGAGAACTTGTCTGGTTACATCAGGCTTTGTTCTGAAATTGGCCTCGCCTATCAACAAGGCCTTGCTACAGCAAAAGCTTTTACAGCCGCAGTGAAAAGGTTGCTGTCGGTCCCAAACCAACATGCAGGGCCAACCTCTCCCTCCCTATCAGGGAAACGGGAGGCAGGGCCAGCCACAGGCCCCAAAATCCTTTCACAACTCTTCGGGCTCCCTGCTGTCTACATGACAATGTAGCTCTGGGCTAGTGAAGGCTAATATAGTTAATCCACTGGAAAGAGAGAGAAACATGGCAACATTTGTGTTTTGTTTTGTTTCCATTCTAGTTCTGATTGGGCTTGCTTAACCAAGATAATAAAATTGGTACCAAGTTTTTATCAAGGTCTAAAGGAAGTTTTCAGTTTTAAATCAATAGTTTTCTCCAGAACTTCAAGGCTCAGTTTAATCTTACAGTAATAATCCAAAAATGTGTGTTAATGGTCTGTGTAAACTGCAAAATGAAAACTTAACTACATTTATGCTGCTCAAGTTATTTTAACTGATTGCTGATAATTAATAAAAATATTTCCAAGCACAAGCTTGCATATTACAGGCAACATGAATTCCAGAAGAAATCTTGAAAGGTATAATCTATGATGTGCTATATAACAGGATTTAAAAACAGCTATACCAAGAAAGTAAGAATTATGAGTCGATTGTTAATAAATTGTATGTTTCTGTTAATGTGTTGTAATTGTTTTGTGTTTGTCTGTCTGCTCATTCAATGTCAGTGTATATTGTGATACCTCCAGGTGGTAAATATAAATTAGTAGAAATTTTCAAAAGAGCTCTATTCAAATGACCAAAAATTAAATAAGTGCTTATATTAATACTTAAGTTTATTATATTAATACATAAGTTTAAATGTTAATAAGATATCTACAATAATAAAAATTGTAAGTCTTGATTAACAAAATTAACTGTAAGTCTTCATAAAAAGTTGTTCTTGCCTAGATTGAAATGAATAACTTATTTTTCTTCACAGGATAATATGAAGAATGTAAAACTTAAATGAATATTTGGTTAAAAATCTGTAACAATGCTAACTGAAATTTAATAAGTTTTGCAAAAAGGCGTATTTTGTCCTAAAGTAGGATGGCTTATTTTTCATAAACTCTTGGAACTTAATTTGCATGTGGCAAATTGTAGAAGGTATTGTAATAACTTTAAGGGAATGTGTTCTGTAAAGGTAAAATTTGTCTTAAAATAATATAATTATAGTTTATATGGTTATAAATAATTATAAAAGGTCTTATGAAGCATCGTTTACATTAAAGTGTTTAAGTGGCTAATTCCAAAAGGTCATTATTAAACAAACCTGAATTAATAATAATAATAATAATATAATAATAATAAAAGGTAATTTTATTACAGGAAAGATTGGCAGCAACCAGCCTCCCCTGCCAACTTGCTTCTAGGAAACTGTTTCTGATATTGCATGCTACTAAGTATTTAAAGTAAAGAAAGGTTCATTATTTTGATAAGCTTGTTTAGTGTTCATGGTATTATGTTATAACAAGTTTGCTTGATAACTTTGTATGTCGGCTCTATGAAATGTGTTTTTATTATTAAGGAAACAGGAAATGATTTTGTCCTAAGATAAAATGATTGGTTATTAAGAAAGAGTAAAATATGGAACAAAACCTGAGTGAATACTAAAAGTGCAGAAGGTTCATGAAAAAAGGAATTTTTATAGTTAAAGTTGAATAAGATTTGATGGGTCTATCTATAAAATTTTAAAGGCTTTAATATCAAGTAGTATGCTGATGCAAAGTTGAAAATTTTTATTCTTTCTCAAGGTCTCTCATCATTAATCTGTTTTGGTAAAAGTTCTTATCCTTAATAATCAGTATACAAAGAAAGTCTGTCTTGTCAAGATAGCTTCTCATGCTTCTTGTGCTTATCGTTTCCTCGGTGTTCCAACAGGGGAAGGTTTTGTCTCTTTTGAAGGAACGTAATGTTCAGAACTGCTTTCTCAAAACCTAATCCTGAACAGTAGCCTTTTATTCCAAACTAATTATAAGAGATTTGTTCTTTTACCTTGAAAGAAAAATTAAAGTAATAATTGAGTTCATTTAATATGTTATAAGTTACATAAAAGGTGTTTTATAGTGTTATAAAATTAACAAGTTTTTCTTTCCTTAAACCTTCTATTAATTAAAGTCATATGAATAAAAGGTTTCTATAAATGCTTAAGAGTGTATAAAGTTACCAATATTTCAGCATAATATTAAAGAAAAGTACAATGTGGTTAATTATGGTTTTAATTATTATGAAAGAGTATGTGTCACAGAAACAACCTCTTATCATAGATTAAAGTGACAACACTAGTATGCAGCAATCCCAAACACTGCTAGTTTGTTGCAAAAAGTTAAAGTCCAGCTGTATTGCTATCACTTTGTTTTAAAACTTGCTATCTGTAAAAAAACCAACAATAGATTTTTGCAGTGCTTTTCAGGGCTGTGTGCATAGCCCAATCATCTTGTACAGTATTTACTGACAGTAATAGTAATAAAAAAGCAGCATACGTTATCTCTCAAAAAGAACAGGTTTAGCAAACTCCTTATTCATCTGCTCAATGCACAGAGCTTTCAGCCATCATTAAAGTTTTACAAATGTTTTAAGAGCCCTTGAATGTTGTCTCTGACTCTAAATATGTAAGTCTTACTGTCAAGCATATTGAAACAGCTCATATCTTTGCTACTAATGAGTTATCTCAACTTTTCGCTGACTTGCAACATCTCATTAGGTTAAGACCTATTTATGTTACTCATATATCTCTCATACCTCTTTGCCTAGTCCTATGACAGCAAATAATTCTCGAGCTGATTTATTAGTAGGGTGTTTACAAGGTGCTCATGCTCTAACTCATATTAATGCTAAAGGCCTGTGAAATAAATATCAAAAGTTAATAAAACTACAGGCACAAACAATTATTCATGCTTGTCCTATTTGTGGACCACTAACAGCGGTGCCTTTTCAGGCTGGAACTAATCCCAGAGGCCTGACTCCTAATCAATTAAGGTAGATGGATGTTACTCACATACCATCCTTTGGTAAACTACAATATGTTCTTGTTTATATTGACACTTATTCTCATTTTATGTGGGCTACTGCTCAAAGCGGGGATTGTTTCATCATGTTCGTTCACACCTCTGGTCTGCTTTTGCTGTAAGGAGATGCCCTCTGAAAGTTAAAACTGATAATGGACCTTCTTACTTTAGTAAATCCTTTGAATCTTTGTTTGAATCTTTGTTTAAAATATGGTATTGAACATGTTACCAGCATTCCTTATAATCCTACAGGTCAAGCCATAGTTGAATGCAGCCATCATACCCTAAAAACTATGATTTTAAAACAAAAAGGGGGAGATGATGGTATTATGACACCAAAAGATTAATTAGCAAAAGCTTTATTTACTTTACATTTTCTTAATGTTTATAATTCATTAACACCTGCGGAATGTCACTCTGGAAAATGTCAAACATCTACAGTAGACACAGAAAATGAAGATCAACCAATATTGTAGAAGGATATTTTAAGCAATGAATGGAAAAAAAGGCAGGATTAAAGTAAGGGGGTGAGGCTATGCTCTTATCATTTCAGAAAATGGAGAACAAATTTAGTTATCTGCAAAAAGGATTAAACCCCAGAATGAAGAGATGGAGTCTTCTACAACTTCTGATGATGGTGATCGTAAGTAATGAGGAAGCTGCCAGTAATTACACTTATTAGGCCTATATACCTAACCCCCCATTACTTAGAGTGTTAACCTGGAAAAATCCATTCTTTCATATACATCTGAATAAAACCCATATATTCCCTATACCAACTGATAATCAATTGCCAATTAAACCCTATAAAGAAAGACAAAGAATCGATAATCTCATATTACCATTTGATTATCAACCCTTATGCATTAGTAACCATCCTTCCTGTATGTAGGTTAAAAATTGGGCCATAATTATCTTTAAAAATAATAATACTCAGTTTATTGTGACTTTACTTCCCTCTTCCAATTTATTCATGACCAAAAATCCTACTTATGATTGTCTGCAAAAAGACAGTAGGGATAAAGAAGGATGGCAAGAGTGCCATATAGGAAGAGGATCTGTCATTTTTTAATGATTCCTATGGAATAGTGTGGGAAAGTGCCCCTATGGCGAGTCCCATTGAATATAATGACAGATTTATTTGGCATGGTCTAAATAGTAAAGGACAACAAAAAATAATTTTTACTAAAAATTATATTTGGAAACAGAAAGGGAAATGGATCCCTTCTCCATGGTGTAATATTACGTCTATACATAAACAAAAGAATTTGTGGAAAGTTTTTCTAGGAATAGCTCCTACTCTAGAATGGATTGGGAATAATAGTAAGAATGGTCAATATCTGCATTTAAATCAAATTCATCATCTTCAGGCATGTGTAAGAGATCCTTATGTGTTTGTGGTTGGAAAATTAACTATAACCCAAAAATGCTCTATTCTATAAAAATGAGGCCTTGCATCCTAGTAGCCATTACCCTGCAACTAACATACTATGGAGAAGGCAAGCTAAAAAATTTTACTATCCCCATCTGTGTCAAAGAGAGCCGCCTTCCTCCCTGTATTGGTAAAAAATTAACCTCACAGGTTCAGTTGCTGCAGCTGCCACAGCACGTTGTGCTCTTGGTCATGGCCTCATCAGCTTGCAATACTTTAAACAACAACGACAAATTAGCCTAGAATCCTGTGCGCAGTCTCTTGACTCTCTGCAGCAGCAACTAACATCCTCGCCCAAGTAGCCTTACAAAACCATAGGGCCTTAAACTTACTCACAGCTAAAAAGGGGGAATCCTGCCTCTTTCTCCAAGAGGAATGCTGCTACTATATAAATGAATCTGGTATTGTTGAGCAAAATGTTAAGAAATTGCGAGAATTGCGGGAAGGAATACTGCCCTCCCAATCAACCTCCTCCTTGTCTGCCTGGCTCACCTCTCCCCCTGTAATGTGGCTGGGTCCCCTCCTCAGCCCCCTAATTGCTCTCCTTTTAATCTGTGCATTTGCACCTTGCCTTCTTAAATTCCTCCAAGAAAAGATGAAGCAAATCTCTGCCCACGTGATGTTTCTTGCCGCTGTTCGTCAATACCAGCCTGTCCGAACCGAAGAACAAACAACCAAACTTTAAATATGCAAATCTCTTGTGTTGCCTCATAGCCAACCTGTACCCTTATGGTGTTTTCTTGCCTGTCCTCTCTGTCCACAGTCACAACATCGCAGCTAACCCTTCTCTGTTTAATTAATATCGCTGAACAGCTTCAGTAAGGAGAACAGCTTCAGTGAGGAGTTTAGTGGCTCAAACGAGCAGCAGGTGCCCTGGCCAAACAAGACCAGGGCTGGTGTGGCCTCACCCACTAATCTCAGTACATCATGCATGTCATGTGTGGTGAAGAGCTCCCCGTTACAGCTTGCTATATTTTCAAGGTCATTTGTCGCTGAGGTGCTGGACTGGTTAGCCAATGACGGGCAACTGGGCTGACCCATCAGTCAACCTAAGACAGGGATGTGGCCTTTCGCTGCCACGCTTCCCAATGATGGGTAAGACTGGTCACTTAACGGGTGCAGCCCCGACCTAAGACAGGCACAGCCCCCCTCAGTACAGGAGCACCTCGCAGCCGCACGTCACCACCGGGCATAAGCCCTGCCCTAACGTGAACCATCGCCAGCTGTTCTTTTCTTCAGTTCATAACATATTAAACAGAGAAGGGGGACCTGTGGGGAGCCACCCGCTGTGAGACCTATTTACAGCCTCCCACAACATGGCAGCTCTCACAACATGGCGGAGTTCACAAATCTGCCCTGTCATTTCCTTATTCTTCTCCTCCCTGCTTCTTTGTTCTCCCCCTCCCGCCTCTACTCAGGTGACCACAGCAATATGCATGCGCAAGGCACGAAACTCCACAGACCTGGTGCGAACTGTCGGCCAACCCCCTCCTTGGATGTCTGCTACCCACAAGACCAGCCTATCGCCTATGTACACGTTCCCTTCCCTCTCTATATATCCCTGTGTTTTACCCCCAATAAACGAGGCTTGATCAGAACCCTGTCTTGGCTCCATTCTTCTCTCGACTCCTGCCCCTACCCCTGCTTCTTCCCACAGGTCCCTGGACTCGCCCCTGCCAGACCAGAGCACTTAATCTTATGGATGCTCCTTTGTTCATGAGTTACTTCTTTTTTACTGCTTTCAGGATTCTTTCTTCATCTTTGGCATTTTAGAATTTGATTAAGATGTGTGTCTCTGAGCTTGGGAATGTTTATATTTACATCTTTTGTAAAATTTAGGAAGTTTTCATCCATTATTGCTTCAGATATTCATTCTACCTCTTCTCTCTTTCATCTCATTATAAGTCTCCCATAATGTGTACTGGTATGTTTGATGGTGTCCCACAGGCTTCATACAGATTTTTCACTTTTCTTCATTCTCTTTTCTTTCTGTTCCTCAGACTGGATAATTTCAATTTGTCATATCTTCAAGTTTGCTCATTTTTTTTTCTACCTGCTCCAATCTGCTGTTGAATCCATCTAGGAAATTCTGAATTTTAGTTATTGTGGTTTTCATTTCCAGTATTTTTGTTCAGTTGCTTTTTAAAATTTCAATCTCTGTATTGAAATTTTCATTTTGTTCATATGTCATTTTCTTGATTTTCTTTAGTTCTTTGTGTTTTACTTAGCTCTTTGATAATATATAAGACTATGTTCTTAAAAGCCTTTGTCTAGTGTATTAAAATTCTGGTCTTTCTCGTTGATGGTTTATGCTGTTTTATTTTGTTCCTTTTAATGGGTCATTGTTTCCTGTTTTTTTGCATGCCTTGCAAAATTTCTTTTTGTTCCAAACTGGACATTTGGATATTTTAATGTGTTACCTCTGGAATTTAGTCTTTGAAGTGTCTATTCCCTAAACTTGTTTCCACAAAGTGTTACGGCAGAGCTTTTCTTGAATGCCAGGGATTAAAAAAAGAAAAAAGAAAAGAGTGAAAGAAAAAAGAAAATGAAAGAAAGCACCTTCCCCAAATTTGGTAGACTGGCTCCATGTAGTTACTCTTCTTCAGAGCTTAGCTGGCTTTCAGTGAACCTGAGGAACAGAATGAGGTGAAAGTATAGGACCCTTTCCAGCATATTCTGAGTTGCTTCTTGGTTTTGGCACGTACATGGCCTTATATATTTCCCTATTTACATGGATCTTCCAAATATCCCTCCACCCCAAGGAAATTCACAGTTTCCTCCTGTTCCTGGGTGTTTTTTTGTATGTCTTACAGCTGATAATCCTTTGTCTTGGGCATCTGTAGTTTAATTTCTTACAGCATTTTAATTGCCCTCCAAGCCACTTCTATGTCCAGAGGAAATTCTGGGACCAGCAAAACAGAGAGAAGTATCTTGGTTCAGTCTTTCAGTCTCCAGATATATTGGTACAGGCACACATTTACTCCTCTGTGTGCATAAGTGCTATTCTGCTCCATAGAACTGGGACCAGGAATCCACAATGAAATTGTGGGTTGATTCTACACTGAACTGGGAAGTGTAGTAGCAATGAGCATACCTAAGTCCCAGGTCTTTGTTTCTAACAACTCAATAGCCAACAAAAGGAGAATAGGAGAAGTAGTACTACTCATAATAGGGCAGGACATGTACAAGATGAGTCTGGAGGTTGGGCAGAACTTCCCACTGCTCAGTATGGACTGTACACAGTGACTTTCTTCCCAAGAGTATAGTATGGAAAAGGGTTAAACAAGAATATTTATCATGGAGAAACCTGACAAACACTTCCTCAGCCAGGTGATCAAGGTCAACATCCACAGAGATGTCATGTTTAGGATGTGTAGCCTTGATATGATGTTATGAGAATAGCTTTTTATTTCTGGGCTTCCCTCTCACAAATCAATGACCTGTGTCTAATCGCAAGAAAAAAAAGGCAAATTCCATTTGAGGGACATTCTGCAAAATACCTGTATAATACTCCTCAAGGAGTATTGTCAAGCTGATAAAAAACTGGGAAAGCCTGAGAAACTGTCAAAGCCAAGAGAAGCCTAAAACATGATCATTAAATTAAGGTGGTATTGTTGATGGGATCTTAGAACTTAAAAAGGATAGTAGATAAAAAGCTAAGGAAATCTGAAAAAAGTGTGGACTTTATTTAATAATAATGTATCAATATTGGTTCATTAATTGTGACATACTAATGTAAAATATCAATACTAAGGGAAACTAGTTATGGAGTATTAGGGAACTCTTTGTACTACCTTCATACTTTTCCTGTAGCTATAAATATATTTTAAAATAAAAAGTTTAATAAGTTATAAAATATTACAGAAATAATTTGAAGTTTAGGATATCTCCTTCCAGAGAGGGTTTTAAAGATATCCAAGATTAGGATAATATCATTTCTGATTTTGGAGATTTTCTAGGTTGCCCAGATGATTCAAAGCTGGGCTATGTATCTTGCAAGAGGGAAGTCTCACTGTGTGTTCATTTTTTATTACTAGGATACAGTGCTTTGGAGTTTACCATGGCTTTAGCAGGGCCTGGACTCCGACTTTTGGCCCTTGCTACTAAGAGATTTTGAAAAACACTGCTCAGTCTATCAGTTGTCTTTCTTGCACATTAGAAACCACTCCCAGGTAAAAGTGGTCTCACAAGCTAGACTCTCTTGTCTTGATTCTGCCCTTTTTTGATATTCTTCATTCTGATATTTCCTCACTATCTTGTTAGCTCTTTGATACTTTCTATCAACTGAATTTATATTTCATCCAATCCAGAGGATTGGTCCAAATCATCTAATCTCTTCATCTGCTGTAGAAGTTCTCAAACTTCATTTCTGCGGTCTCCTTTTCTGCTCTGCTTATTGTTGTGGTTTCATGCCTTAAAAATTCATTTAATACTGTTTTTTAAAAAAATTTATCCAGAGGTAGCAGAAGGTAATGGTGTTGAGCCCTCATCTTTAACATTTTAGTGATATTTAAAGAAAATGATCATCAAAGTAGTTTAGAAAACTACTTATAGTTGTGTACTTGAAAATAAGAAATGAACTAGGTGGAAGATGAATCTACTTTCAGATAACTCCATCTAGGGGAAATTGTATGAGGATGAAAGAGAATATATAAGTGCTTATATATGAGCTAGTATGTGGATATTTCTAACATCCATTCATATGGTCTGGAAATTGGGTAGGTGTTAACAAAATATTTTATATTTTGTTTTGCTGTGTGGTCCTGTATTTTGTCTGTGTTTCTAAGCTTGTTGTGAAATGTCATTGTCTGTCTTGGAAAAAAAGCAATAAGTTCAAGTTATTAAATTAATTTCCACTCAACCTTCTTAATGAAACATGTTTAAAGAAAAATGAGGCATAGATTAATTTGTATTTTTTTAAATACCTTAGATATAAATAAAAGGTACTGGAGTTATTTTAAAAAGACAAATATTGAAAAGTTTCTCTTCATGGCAATACCTTTTTCATTTTTTCAATTTTTAATTAAAATCTTAATAACTAATCTTGATAACTGCCCCTTAGGAAGCAAACAAGAATGATAAACATTCATTATTTCTGAAACAATGCTTTCTGGGGCCATCAGGTCTTTTTCGAAGTACTTCTTGTTTAATTATGGGTCAATATTAATTAATCCAGAAGTGTTTCTTCCAACTGGTTGACTGTCAACAATAATTATGTGTTCTTAAAGTGGTAAGCTTTCCCTTAAATTTTCTGGCAGAATTTCAGTAATGCATTTAAAATGTACAAGGTAAAGTAGAAAGGCCAGTGTATTTGCAGATGTTTCCCTTCATCTGAAATCAGTAAATATAAATGAAAAGTGGTAAGCAAAATGGATAGATTAATATCATGAAGAAACAATTCCATTTATTAATCAAAATAGGTACAATGATTTTAAGTTCCTACTAAATACCACACTCTCAATTAGATGCTTTATATTCATAGTACAACTTCCCAGCACCCCAAGAGGTAAGTACTATTTTTATTCCACTTTGCAGTTGAGGAAGACAAGACCCAGAGAAGGTAATTACCCAACTACACAACTGGTGAAGGCAAAGCAGGGATTCCAGCTTAGAGCTCTCTAATTAATGCCTATGTTCTCTCTATTGCTACTTGCTATTTTCCCTCTGTAGGGAAACTAGATGCTAAGAACATAGCTGGAACTCATCAGACACATTACACAGTGAAAGAGAAGCCACTGAAAATGCAAGGTCACATATGTCCTTTCCTTTACATTGCACCTACTAATTGGAAGATTGTGGGTAAGATGGTTAAATAGGAATCTGGAAAGTTTCCATCTCCGGAGTCATATCCTCTTTTCTTTACTAGAAATACTATTCTTCTCTTAGGGTTCTAGGTCCCTTTGTGCTCACATTGCCTGTTCTTGGTTTGTCTCTGCAACCCATGCGGCAAAGGTATTTGCGATCACCATCAAAATGATGGTGATCCCAGCACTCACTAGCTGGGAGTGCTGAACTGATCTTACAAGGAACCATCCATACAAGGAATCATTTCCTAGAAGGGGCAGGTAAGCAGTCCATGAGTATTAAATCCCTGGGGTGAATAAGGTAAGGTCTGTCATCTCTGGTGAAAATCCAATGTTCTTGACTATAATTCCGGATGTCTTGAATAAATGTATTTCTTTATAGCACAGGATTCACCCTGTGTAGCTCAGAGAGTTTCCCCTGCATTATTATTCACATTTTCAGAAGGAGAAATTAATTCACAGATACACAGAATAACAGCGATCAGAATGTCTTTTCAAGTGGGCTCCCATCTTCTGAGTTCTCCCTCCAGATCCATCTCACTCTGGCAGTCAGCTAAAGATTATGGGATTAAATAGAAAGGGCTGCTTCGGGCATAATGAGGGAGGAGTAGCAGAGTGAATCTGACAAAAGCTGACTGCACAAATGCAGGAATGGAGGGAGGGCAAAGACAAATGTAGGAGCTGGAGAGGACAATATTAACGAGGATATGAGAGATAGCAGCTCACAGAAGGTGGAGACTGTGCATGCTCACCTGCTCTCATATTTCTCAGGGCCCTTTTCTTTCTTTATTCTTTATTAGGGAAATAGTGGATTTATGGAAAAATCATGCATAAAATAAAGGTCTCCCTATACCATCCTTTTATTAACACATCTCATTGGTGTGGTACATTAGTTCCAATTGAAGAAATCACCTTTTAATAATTGGACTATTGAGTGCAATTCATGACTTAACTTAGGGTTCGCTTTTTGTGTTATGCAGTTCCATGGAATTAAAAAAAATTATTCTAGTAACATAAATATAACCTAAAATTTCCCCTTTTAACCACATTCAAAAACATTAGTCAGTGCTTTTAATTACATTCACAATGTTATGCTACCATCATCATCATCCATTAAGAAAATTTTTCCATCGTCCTAAATAGAAACTTTTTGTATTTTAAACCTTAACTCCATATTCCCTATTTGCATACCATCCCCTGGTAATCTCTATTCTGGATTCTGACTCAATGAGTTTGCTTATTCTAGTTATTTTATATCCCTGAGATCATACCATATTTGTCCTTCTCTACCTGGCTTATTTTGTGCAACATGATGACTTCACAATGCTTACATGTTATTGCATGAGTCAGTACCTCATTCCTTTTTAGGGCTGAATAATATTCTAGTGAGTGTATATACCATGTTTTGTTTTATCCACTTATCAGTTGACAGATATTTGGGTTGTTTCTGTCTTTTGGCAATTGTGAATAAAGCCACTATGAACATTGGTGTGGAAATATCTGTTCAAGACTCTGTTTTCAATTCTTTTGTATATATACCTATAAGTGGAATTGTGGAGTCATATGGCAATTCTATTCTTAATTTTCTGAGGAGCACCTAAACTGTCTCCCACATTGGCTGCACCATTTTACATTATGATCAGCAATGAATGGTTGTTCCTATTTCTTCACCAACACTTGTAATTTCCCTTTTTTAAAATAGTAGCCACTCTAGTGACGTGAAATGGTATCTTACTGTGGTTTTGACTTTTATTTCCCTAATGGCTAATGATGGTAAATCTCTTTTCATATGCTTTTGGGCCATTTGTATATCTTCTTTGGAGAAATGTCTATTCAAGTTTTGCCTTTTTTTTTTAAGTGTACTGGGAGCTGGAGATTGAATGCAGTAACTCATATCTCATAAGTGAGAAGGCAGAGCTCAACCACTGAGTCACATTGTCACCCCTGATTTGTTTTTTTGTTAGTTCTGCTTGTTTTTTTTTGTTTTTTGTTTTTTCCTAGAAGGCACCAGGAACCGAACCCAGGGCCTCCCATGTGGGAAGCAGGCACTTAACTACTTGAGCCACATCTGCTTCCCTTGACAAATTTTTAATTGGGTTGTTTGTCTTTTTGTTGTTGAGTTGTAGGATTTCTTAATATATTCTGGATATTAAGCTCTTATCAGATAGGTGGTTTCCAGATATTTTCTCCCATTGTGTAGGCTGTTGTTTTACTTTCATAATAAAGTCCTTTCATGTACAAAAGTTTTAAATTTTGATGAAGTCCCATTTATCTACTTTTTCCTTTGTTGCTTATGCTTTGGGTATAAAGTCTAAGAAACCATTTCCTACCCCTTGGTCCTCAAGATGCTTCCTAACATTTTCTTCTAGGAATTCAAGGTTCTGGCTTTTTTATTTAGGTCTTTCATATATATATGAAATATATGTATTTTGCCTTCTGATTGTTCATTGCTTGTGTATAGAAAGACTACAGTTTTGGAGTGTTGATCTTGTACCAGCCACATTGCTGAATTCATTTATTAGCTCGAAGAGCTTTGTTGAGTATTTTTCAGGATTTTCTGTATATAGAATTATGTCATCTGCAAATAGGAAAAGTTTTACTGCTTCCTTTTCAATTTGGATGCCTTTTATTTCTTTTTCTTGTTAATTGCTCTCTAGAACTTCCAGTACAATGTTGAATAACAGTGGTGATAGTAGGCATCCTTGTCTTTTTCCTTATTTTAAAGGAAAAGCTTTCAGTCTTTAATCATTAAGTATGATATTAGCTGTGGGTTTTACATGCATACCTTTTATCACAGTGAAGATGTTGGCTTTTATTCCTAGTTTTCTAAGTGGTTTTATCAAGAAAGGATGATGTATTTTATTCAGTGTCTTTTCTGCATCAATTGTGTTGATCATGTATTTTTCCCCTTCATTCCCTTAATATGGCATATTATGTTAATTGATTTTTTAAATTTTATTTTTTTAATTATCTTTTTTTAAAGTTAGTAGATCACACAAAAGGTTTCTTTAAAAATGTAAGAGGTTGCCATACACCCCTCTCCCCACCCCCCATCCCCATCAATTTTTTTAATTATGTTTTTTTGAAGATACATAGATCACAAAAAATGTTACATTCAAAAAATATAAGAGGTTCTCATATACCCCCCCACCCACCTCATCTCTTCCTCCCACATCAACAACCTCTTTCATCATTGTGGCACCTTCATTGCATTTGGTGAATACATTTTGGAGCACTGCTGTACCACATAGATAATAGTTTACATTGTAGTTTACACTCTCTCCCAGTACATTCAGTGGGTTATGGCAGGATATATAATGTCCAGCATCATTCTCTGCAATATCATTTAGGACAACTCCAAGTCCCAGAAATGCCCCCACATCACATCTCTATTTCCCTCTCCCTGCTGTCAGATTACTACCAATCACCAACTGGTGATGCAACTAGAAAGGGACCTTGAATAAAAGGGTCAACTCAGACCAGCAGAATAGCTCATATATTAAAAACTGCTTTTTGATCTTGAATAAAAGGGGGAAATGGCAAAGACAAATGAGTTTATATGGCTAAGAGTCTTCAAAAAAGAGTTGGGAGGTCATCAGAGGGGTCGTGCTTACGCATGCCTCAGCAGGACCCCAGATACAGCCAATGTAAATACAACCCCAGGTACTGGTTCTCCTGAGGGTCTCAGAGATCCACAGGTTCCATGGTCATGGCAGATGACTCTGGAGTTCAGTGCCATGTCATTGGGCCTTACTTTGTAATTTGTGTTCCTGAGTGTGATGGAGTTGGACTTAGATGTGACCTTTCTACACATGCCTCTTCTGTAACTTTTACTGAACCTATGGCTGGGGCTAGGGTTGGAGTATACTCAGGAGACTTGAATCTCTGGACTGCCCATGTGCCAGCTGGGCCCTGAACCTCAGCAGAGTTGCAACTCCTACCCTCTGGTTCATTGGACTTACCCAGGTCAGCTAACAGGGAAGTGAAGGTGGTCAACCACCACACCAGGGAACCGAGAGTACCTACAACTGCAAGCAGGAGAATTGCATCCATCATCCATGTGGAATCTAAGCCCCCTCTCGATATAGAGGTGGAGTGGACATCACCATCCCAGGGAGCATAGGATGGAGGAATAAAATATGGATTAGAGTGGACTTACTGGTATTCTACTATGGAACTATTGTGACTAGTAATGGAAGAAATTGTAGCATTGATGTGGAGAAAGAGGCCATGGTACATTAACTGATTTTTAAAATGTTGAGCCACTCTTGCTAAACTGGTGTAAAACCCACTTGATCATGGTGTATAATTATTTTAATGTGTTATTGGATTTTGTTTGCTAGTATTTTGTTTAGGTTTTACCTCTATATTCATAAGATAATTTTCTTTCTTATGGTAACATTATTCTGGCTTGGTATGAAGGTAATGTTGGCCTTGCAGAATGAATTAGGGAGTGTTTCCTCCTCTTCAATTATTAGGATTGGCGTCACTCAGAGGCCCCCTCTTCTTTTTTATGAATTCTGGGGTAGGGAAATGAATAACCCTATCCTCTTTTGAAGACAAATCAGGTCAGCCTTCCTCCCAGGTTTTTAGCACCAATGTTTTCGCTGTTTCACTTCCCTGCCCTTCTCCAAATCTTTCGTAATAAATATAGTGAACATAAAATAACCTAAACTGGCACCGTATAGGTAAAAATTACTATTACCTGAACACTAGAAAAGCAGTTAAGCAGGTAACTTTAAAACATTTTCAAGGTCTTAATTTTTATATATTTTGAAATGAAGATTTTTCAAAATGATTAGTAACCACATCTGCTAAGAGACTCAATAAAATGTTTGGAGTCAGCAAGTTACATATATTCCCTTCTATATATGGTCTCAGTGTTCATGGTACATGCAGAACATTCTAAGAGCACAGGCGTCTTAATAGGGGACTTGGATTTTATAGACACTACACCCAGTTTAAATGATCCTATTCAAAGATTTTTGAGGTCTTTATTCTTCTAGTGCTCATTGCCTGAAAATGCACATGCAGAGCAAGAAGATGAATGGTTAGCAGGGCCAACAGCTGCAAAGAAAATCAAAAAGATGGGCACTGAGGAAATATTGTTGGATTTGTGATAGGGAGGACGCTGTGACCTTTGGGAGAATATTTCAGTAGCATTGGGAGGAAGGAAGTCAGCTTGCAGTGCTTTACAGAGTTATTGGGTGCTGAAAAGGAGACAGTGAATGAAACTTGGCTTTATTTAGTCTAGTAGTAAGGATGAGAAGGAGTTAGTTTGATGGGCTAGCCAGGCCAAAGCACACTTTTTTTAAAAAAAGTTTATTTATAGCCAGAGTGCATGGGTGCATGGTAGCAGGACATTGCTGCATAGTTCAGATGGAAGGAGAGAAGAAGGGGGGAAAGAGAGAGAGAGAGATTGAGTTGCTAGCACAAGATTTCTAGGAGCAGGTGATTTGTTTTCTGCCTGAGGAGCATGTAGCAGTTTGGCATTGTTTATGAATTCCAAAAATAGTTATTTGATTATGTTTGTAAACTGGTTTGTCAGAGGTATCACTTTTAGTTGATTAAGTTATGATTAGGACTTTGATTGGGTCATACCACAAGGGCGTTGAGTCTCTGCCCACTAAGGTGAGGGGACTCATAGAGAATAGAGAAAAGACATGGCAAAGGACATGCCATGTCCGAATGCTGGAGCCCGGGAAGTAAACACATAGAGAAGCAGATGTGGTAGCGGCCTCTGGGGAGAGAGACAGAGCCTGTTGTCTAATAGTCTATAGCTGGCCTTGTGGAGAGAGGCAAAGTCTAAAGAGCCTTATAGTCTACAGCTGACCTTGTGGAGAAAACAGAGAAGCTGAGCCCAGAGAGAAATGAGCCCCAGGAAGAGAGGAACCCAGGAAGCCTGAACCCTGGCAGATGTCAGCATCCATCTTGCTCTAACATGTGGCAATAGACTTTGGTGAGGGAAGTAACTTATGCTTTATGGCCTGGTAACTGTAAGCTTCTACCTCAAATAAATACCCTTTATAAAAACCAACCAATTTCTAATATTTTGCTTCAGCATCCCTTTGGCTGACTAATACAGAGCACTTATCTGAAAATGAAGCTTTCAGAATTGTCTTTTTTTTGGTAGGACTCAGAGGAATTTGAAAGCATGAAACACACAGGCATTGTCTTGTGGGACTTACAATCTAAAAGCGATACATACAATGCACACTGAGATAATGATGTGCCATTACCAGTTTATCAGTTCAGCACTTTTCAACAAAATGTGAGCCAACAGATGTTAGCCAAAACACATCAAATGTAATAATAGATATATTATCGAGTACTCAATAAGATGTCAAGTAGTACTCTAAGTACTTTCGATGACTTTCTTCAGTTTATCTACAAATTAACCCCTTATGGTAGGTATTTCATCAATTTGCAGATAAGGAAACTGTAGCTTCAGCAGGCTAAGGAAATTCTTAATGTTTCACAGCTTATAAGTGATTTAAATCCAGTCTCTGATTGCAAGCTAAGATACTACACTTGGAAACTGTCTTTAAAAATATTAAGTGAAGCTCATGACCTCAACTCTCAAATGGAAATTCAACAATGCTTGGTGAACTGTTATAATACCTTTATCTTACTTATCTTATTTTCAAATATTCTGACCTAAGTGCAAGTGTGTGTGTGTGTGTGTTTGAGAGAGAGAGAGAGAGAGAGAGAGAGAGAGAGAGAGAGAGAGAGAGAGAGAGAGAGAGAGATTGAGCTATAGTCTAAATATGGTCAATTACCTGATCAGGGATACCTACTCTGGAGTGGGGAGGGGATGGAGAACAAGAGAAAGGTCACATTTAATCAAAACAGTCACACTTCAGAGATGGCTATAGCAATCATTGACAATCTTTAATTTCAATTAAGAATAGATTTTTTATATTAGCATACTGAAGGATAGAAATGGGAATTCATTGGTGAAGTTAGTGGCTCATTCATTAGGATAATGGATGTTGGAAATGGGCACTCATTAGTGAAATTAATGATAGTCAAAATTTGTGAATTAGTTAAAATATTTTAGAAACATTCCCTACCTTGGTATGAGTCTGCTAAATTGCCCTTCACCCATAGGAGAAGCTAGAAGCTTGATTCTCCAAGGATTCTGCGCCCAGCACTAGCTTTGGAGGATTCTAGTTGACTGATGATGACTATAAGGTTAACTGAATCCTGTCTCTAGAATGTTCTTACATCCATCCCTCAAGAACCTTTCTAGGTGTGGTGGGAGCACCAAAAATGGACTTTATTGGAGGCATAGTACAGGCCATCTGATGTATTTGGGGTTTTGCTTACTAACTGTTAATTTAATAATGCTGTGTATGCATGGAAGGGATTTGTCTAATTTTTCCTCTTGCTTAAATCTGGTACTGGGTTTGTAGGGCAGTAGCTCACATTCACCCACTTTCAACTACTAGCACCTACTGACCTCTAAAACCAACTTATTTGTGCTTAACTAGATTGGCTTAGGTTCATTCAATACATAATTCTGTGAGTTTTCTCTATAAATTCTATTTCCCACTCTTAGAATCAATTATTCCTCACCTTCTTAATATTCTCATCTTGACTCCCTCCTCCCAAGCTCTCTGTCCTCCAGTTTTGTGGAGAAAAAAAAAAATCGATGTCAAATTAGTAGTGCTTCACTCTTCTCATCTTTCAACATTAAATATTCCAGTCTGTTGGCATATCTTCTCTCTCCTTTTACGTGGAAGGACTGTGGCTTTGCCTGTGAAAGGGGAATTTCTCCAATTAAACTCAGGATCCCATCCAGCTTTGCTCCTTAAGGAATTCATTCCTGTGATTTACCCATTCTCTTCTGAATAGTTTTCTACCTTTCTGCTAGATCTTTCATATCAGCATACAAAATATTTTAGTATAGTCTATCTTAAAATCTCAAATTTATGTTGATCCTCTTAAACAACCACCCTATTCCCTTCATGGTAAAACTATTTGAAAGAGTCATTCATATTCACTTCTCATTTTTCATTCTCTCTTTTAAAATTATGAAATATTTCAAGCACAGAGAAAATTTAGGGGATAATATAACGTACACCTATGTACCTGCACAGCCACTGCTTAGCTTTTTTTTTTTTTTTTTTTATTGACTTTGTAATAATATTACATCAAAAATATATATGTGAGGTCCCATTCAACCCCGCTCCCCACCCCCCCTCTCCCCCCCCAACAACACTCGTTCCCATCATCATGACACATCCATTGGATTGGTAAGTACATCTTTGGGCACCTCTGCACCTCATAGTCAATGGTCCACATCATGGCCCATACTCTCCCCCATTCCATCCAGTGGGCCCTGTGAGGATTTACAATGTCCGGTGATTGCCTCTGAAGCACCATCCAGGGCAGCTCCATGTCCCAAAGACACCTCCACCTCTCATCTCTTCCTGCCTTTCCCCATACCCATCATCCACCATGTCCACTTTTCTCAATTCAATACCACCTCTTCTATGTGGACATTGGATTGGTTGTGTCCATTGCACCTCTATGTCAAGAGGAGGCTCAAATTCCACATGGATGCTGGATGCAATCCTCCCATTTTCAGTTGTAATCACTCTAGGCTCCATGGTGTGGTGATTGTCCTTCTTCAACTCCATCTTAGCTGAGTGTGGTAAGTCCAATAAATCAGATTGTAGGTGCTGGAGTCTGTTGAGGTTCAGGACCTGGCTATCACATTGTCAGTCCAGACCACTGCTTAGCTTTATAAAATCTTAATGTTTTTCTCTATTCGTATACCTTTTTAAAATAAATGTTATGGATACAATTGAAGCCCTTCTTAATCACATTCTCTTCCCTCTTCAGAGATAATCATTAACCTGAATTTTTTGTTGATCATGCTTATTCATGTATTTTTTAATACACTACGGCACAAATATAAAAACACAACCTACATAGTATTATTTATACAAGTTTTCAACTGTTAAGTAAGTAGTATATTATACATGTCATTTTACCACTAGCACTTTTGGTCAACATTAAATTCTTGAGATTTATTCATATTAATATATTCATTCATTCATTTCAATTGTGTACTATTGCATTGAATAATTATTATACACTTTATTCTCTGCTGATACCACTTTCCATCCCCATGAGTAGTAAATGAGAAGTTCCTATTTTTCCATATCAATGTCAACACTTGGATTGTAATACTTTTGTTTTACACAAATAAATGAATTTATTTTAATTTTGCTACATTGAATATTTCAGTTATGCATCTCTTTTTTAAAATAAAATTTTACTGATATATAGCATTCATACTTAAACATACATAAACAATAAGTGTATAGTAAGAGTTATGAACTTACAAAACAAACATGTATATCATCATACAGGGCTCTCATACATCACCCCACCACCAACAGCTTGCATTGTTGTGGAACATTTGCTATGGATTGTCATACTTTTTTACTTTGCCAAACTGAAAAGTTTGAAATAGTAGCTCACTATGGTTTTTTTTTAAATCCCCCCCAGCCCTTTGTGGCTTTTTTTGCATGCTATCTGCTCTGTGTCCATTCTCTGTGCGTTCTTCTATGTCAGTATTTATTTATTTAATTTCCCCTCTCCCCTTGTGGCTTGCTTGCTGTCTGTTCTCTGTTCATTTGCTGTGGGCTCTTCTGTTGTCTCGCTTGTCTCCCTTCTTTTTGTTGTGTCACCTTGCTGAGTTGGCTCTCCGCGGTGCTTGCAGGCTCGGCCGTGCTCCACAATGTGCAGGGCGAGCCTGCCTTCACCAGGAGGCCCCAGGATGGGAACTGAGGGCCTCCCATATGGTAGACGGGAGCTCATCTGATTGAGCCACAGCCACTTTCTTCACTGTGATTTTAATTTGCATTTCCCTGACATCTACTCAGATAGAGGATCTTTTCATATATTTATTGGCCATCAGTGTTTCTTTTTTTTTTAATTGGCTGCTCATATCTTTTGCCCATTTTTAAAATTTTTTTCTTATTAATTGGTAGAAGATGAATAGAATCTTCTCTTTCTTGATAAGTAATGTTTTGTCAGTTTTAAATATTGCAAATATATTCTCACTTTGTGGCTTGTTTATTTACATTGCTCATTCTGTCTTCTGTTGAATAACTATTGAATTTTTAAAGGTAATTAAATTTAACAGCCTTTTTCCTTTATTGCTTTTGCTTCTCACACCCAAGTTTGTAAAGACACCGTCTACATTTTCTGCTGTATCTTTTAAAGTTAGTTTAACATATTTTTGTCTTTAATCCACCTGAAATTTATTTTGGGGTAAAGGGAGAGTAAGTAGCTAAATTTTCTTGTTGTGGATAGCCCATTATCCTAGGTTCCTTAACGAAAAACCCATCTTTTCTCCACTGTGCTTCAATGCCACCTCTACGTCTATTGTTTCCTAGATCTCAATGCTGTTTTATTGGTTTGTTTGCATAATTACACATCCAGAGCGCATGATCTCACTGTAGCTTTATAGTAAATCTTGAGAGCTTGTTTGGAGGTTCTAGGAGGGGAGCGCAGCTACTCTTATACCCTTGAAGAAGAACAGTCCTCCTTTAGTGGGGAAGGTCGTCCTCTTGGACCGAGCACTCAGCTTCAGAGGGACGCACGTGGACGGTGAGGGAGGAAGGGGACACCCGCCTAGCCAGCCAGATCAGCCGAATCAACCCTGGTGATAAATGGGATGAGGGATGTCGCAGCCAGATTGCCCTCACATCCTTTGGTAAATCTTGATATTACTAAAACATATTCCCCACTATTCTTCAAAGTATTCATAGTATTTTTTAGGTCTTTGTATTTACATATAGATTTTAGGAACATTTATTAAGATCATGAAAAGTTCTGAGGAGATTTTTATTGGAATTTGTTTGAATTTATGCACAGAATTGGATAGCGTTGAAATATTTTCTATCTTGAGACTTCCTGTCCCTAAACATGGCATATATCTCTTTGCCCTCTTACCCACTCTAATCAGGCTTCCCAACACTCCATTGGCTCTACTTTGGTAAAGACTTCCAACTTACCAAATGACCCCTTTCCTGTCCTTTTCTTGCTTGACGCTTTGGTAGTGTTGAGGCTTTTGAACAAGTTTAACCTCCTGTAGTAAAGTGATTGACTTTGCTTGTTTTTAAACTTTGTTTAGAAGTCATCTCACCAAGTTCTTCCCTCATTACTCAATTTAAGGGTAACGACACATTCACTTTATTCTACATCACTTTGTTTTAATTCTCTGTAAAGCCCCTATCTCCATCCAATATGGCCTCTGGCAATCTCCTTGATTTACCTTATGCCACTCCCCCCCTTGCTAATTATACTTTCATTGATTCCTTGAGCACAACAATGTCTTTATCAATTAGGGACATCACACTTATTTTTCCCTCTGTCTAGAGTTCTCTTCTCTTAAAGATATTTATGTGGCTCTCTCTTCCTCCTCATTTAAGTCTCCACTCAACTGTTACCTTCGAAGACGCCTTCCCTGAAGACCCAAACTGAAGTTGCCCCTTCAATCATCATCATACCAACCCATTTTATTGTCTTAAATTTTGTCTCCTGGTTGAAAATTATGCTATTTATTGATGTGTTAGCTTGTTTATTGTCCATCTTTCCCTAACACCACTACTGTGAGGAGAGTGTATTCTACTCGAGAGTGGTAACAGTGTTTGTTTTGTGTACCCTAATATCCTGAACTGTGCGTGGCACTCATTTGGCACTCGATACATATTTGATGAATAAAACAAACTACTCTGCAGCCTAAGACTAGTGAAATTCACAAGTCTTCGTGAAATTAAAGACCTGTGGATTGACAGAAAGAAAAGATGTAGGACCTGAGTTTAGAAAAATAAAATTATTATATTTGGCATATTGCCTTAATAAATTAAATCAGCTGTTTAAAAACAATCACTTGGACAAATTAAATATAAACAATGATATATAGATGTGAATTACTTTGTTTAATAAAATCTAATATGTTCATGTAAATGAACATATTAGATTTTATTAAATAAATTATTTGGTATAAGGTGGTCGGAAAATTTATTTCGAACCTTTCGACAGCAAACTTTAAAAGGTAACTTTGATAAATTACATGATTCATGGTGTCTGTGAGATAAAACAGTGGATCCAGTCTGGATATTTGTGGAGCTGAGCACAGAGAGACTTCTCCCAAGGTTGTCATCAAATAGTCTTCATCAATAATATTAGCATATCTAATGAGATATTGAATGCCATGGAGTTCTTCCTTGTAACATTCTTCAATGCATGCTAAAGACATTATGCCCAAGGGCAGTTGAGTAAATTACTACTTTGAAATGAAGCAATCACATGGTCTGGATATACTGTTCCTCTGTGATTTGGCTCAACAGAGAGTCTAGCAGGATTCTAGAGACTCCTTCAGACACTCCTCTGTAAGTATCATTTTCCCAAATGATCATATAATAAGTATTGGACAGAGGAAAATCTGAAGTTATACTGCTTTGACAAGTGTGTGGAGAGTAGGTACTTCTGTTATTAGGTAAGAGCAGACCTATGTGCAATAACTACTGGCTAAATTGTAAAGTTAGCATCCTTTTATGAAAGTCAAAGCACCTAATGAGGATACACGCCTGAAGAGAAGTCTGCCTTCAGAGACGGAAAGGCGGCTCTCCTTATGGGTGCACTTCTTGCGTGTGGAGCTCCCCTGCGCGGGTGACACCCCTCTGCGTGGCACGGCACTCCTTGTGCACATCAGCACTGGGTGTGAGCCAGCTCACCACATGGGTCAGGAGGTCCTAGGTTTGAACCCTGGACCTCCCATGTGGTAGGTGGATGCTCTATCAGTTGAGCCAAATCTAATTCCCTGTTTATAATATTTTTGTTCAGATGTTGTGAGCCTTAGCACCAGTTCACTGGTTGGTGAGGTTATTACCTTGCATGCATAAGTGATAATTAAACATTTATATTACTTTAAGAATGGATATAATAGAACCCTGTTGAAGCCTGTTCCCAATATACAGAAGACTTGTGTTTCTGTCAATAATTCCTAAGTTAGTTATTTGGACTTGTAACTCAGTTCTTCATATTATTGTGTGATTTTTTAAACTCATACTAGGCCAAAAACACCTATGATATATAATATATGCTGGTAAAGTTTTGCTGTGTAGGGTCAGATAGTAAATATTTTAGGCTTTGCATGTCATACTGTCTCTGTCACAACTACTGAATTCTACTGTTGTAGTGCAAAAGCAACTGTAGATCATCCATGAACAAATGGATGCTGCTGTGTTCCAATAAACACAGCAATTCTGTTGTAGTGCAAAGGTAACTGTAGATAAGGCATAAACAAATGAGTGTGACTGTATTTCAATAAAACTTTAGTTATGGACATTGTAATTTGAATTTCACATAATTTTCATGTTATAAAATATCCTTTTATAAAATATTTTTCAACTATTTAAATTGTACAAACCATTTTAAGCTCACTGAACATGCAAAAACAGGTGGCAAGCACTGAGCGGTAGTTTACAGACCTCTGATACAAACAAAAATGTGTTGAAATTAAAATACTAAAGAAACATAACTGTAGATATGCTAAAATGCTTGAGAATTTAAAGGCTTCTGTGGGAAAAGCATTTTTATATCTGATTGGAAATGTTAGGGACATAGCTGTTGTAGAATAATTTAAGCCAAGTTGGCTGTATATAATGAATAGATTTTATCGGTAGATGTGAGAGCTGTTAGTATTTTGATGTAGATGATGACTGTAGGTCTCTCCCAACCCCACCTCTGTAAACAGTAGGTGGGCTACATGGAAAGCAAGTATCACAGAAGATTCTGCTACATCATAAACGTTGATTAACAAGTAACATGAATGCAGTTATGCAATCTGTTCTTGCGAACTCAGTGCAGTCTCATTCTTAGAGATTCATAATACCTTGCATGAAATGTACACTGGAAGATGACAATATTCTGCAGGCAGGTTTGGGATAACCTAGGACCCAGGGGATAAAATTCTCTATTAATGGCAAAATGCACAAAAGAACCCTAGGCCAAGAATTCTTGTCCATGGGGATAAGATGCTGGGTGACCAGATTTGTGCAAAAGTAAATGCTAATGACTTTTACTGAACCTGTGGTTGGCGCTGGGAGACTTCAATCTCTGGACTGGCCATGTGCCAGCTGGGCCCTGAGCCTCAGCAGAGTTGCAGTTCCTACTCTCTGGTTTGTTGGACTTCCACAGATTGACTAGCAGGGAGGTGAAGATGGTCAACCACCACACCAGGGAACCGAGAGTGCATACAACTCCAAGCAGGAGAATTGCATCCATCAACCACATGGGATCTAAGTCCACTCTTGATATAGACGTGGAGAGGACATCACCAACCCTGGGTGCATAGGATGGAGGAAAATAATATGGATTAGAGTGAACTTACTGGTATTCTACTATAGAACTATTGTGACTAATAATGGAAGAAACCGTAGCATTGATCTGGAGAAAGTGACCACAGGAATTGCTGAAGGCAGGGAGAGGGAAGAAGAGATGAGAGGGCATTTTTGGGACTTGGAGTTGTCTTAGATGATATTGCAGGGACAGATACTGTATATTATATATCCTGCTATAACCCACTGAATGTTACAATGTAAACCATAATCCATGCAGTACAGCAGTGCTCCAAAATGTATTCACCAAATGCAATGAATGTGCCACAGTGATGAAAGAGGTTGTTGATATGGGAGGAGTGGAGGGGTGGGCTGAAGGGTATGTGGGAACCTCATATATTTATATTTTTTAAAATTTTATTTATTTATTTATTTTAATTAAAGTTAATAGATCACAAGGAATGTTACATTAAAAAACATAAAAAAAACAAAAAACATAAGAGGTTCCCATATAACCCACTCCCCACCCCCCACCACATCATTTTTGTAAATTGTATTTTTTTGAAGATATATACATCACAAAAAATACATTGCATTAAATATATACAAGGTTCCTGTATACCCCACCCCCCTTATATTTTTAAATGTAACATTTTTTGTGAGCTTTTAAAAAAAAAGACAATTTAATTTTAAAAAGTAGGAAAAAAAAGTAAGTGCTAAGGCGTCTATATACTTCTAGCTAATCTACATGTCTTGTGAACCTCTCATTTTACTAATGGAAAGTCTTTTCTAGCATTCCTTATGCTACAGAACAAACCCTCTGGTGCTGACGGGAGATTAAAATAGTTGAAAATGCTCTAGTGCTACTTCTGAAATATAGGCTTCTGGTTAGGGTCATTCAAATGCTAACCGACCAACTGTGGAGTGAGTATTCCGGATTAGAAACCATCAAATGTAAGCTAATATTTAGGCGTAGATTAGAACTAACACACATACACACCACAATTTCCATGCTCAAGTACTTTAAAATGATACAATATAAAATTATTTTAGGGGACAACCAGCACAGCAAAATCAGAGATTCTTTTTCTCCATCCCATCTGTCCACTAAGAACTGAGAAGAGGGACCCTTTCCACACATTATGAGTTCAGTTGTCTGTTGGAGGAAGGAAGGAAGTGACTAGGTTGGAATGAGAACAGCAGTTTTAGGGAATTGGAGTGGTGAGGACTTTGGGACAGGGGACTTCTGTCAGTGGAAACCTGTGGGGACATGTGTTGGCCCCAGACCTCCAAATGCCCACTCTTCTTGCTGCTGTCTCACGTGAGTGCTTCCATCCAAGGCTTTTCTTCATACTGTCTCTCTTTGGCATAAAACACATCGTTACAGCCTTCCCTCTCCTCTCCTGGCCCTGAAACCCTACTGAAGTTTTTTAAAACAACTTTTAAAGCTTTACAGAGAGGAAGAGATAGTAAATGAAAATAATGAAGAAAAGAATTGTTGTTAGATTCCCTAAACCACAGTAAACTTGACTCTGTGGTGGAATTGCAGGTGATTCTTTTTTTCCCTTTCTATAGTAAAAATAATTTTTAAAATTTATTAAATTAAGTATTAAATGAAATTTATTAAAAAAAATTTGCCTGTAGTATGGTATTCATTAGAATGTTACAAGAATGTGATCTTTCTTAGTTCCTCCTCTTCCTACAACTATTAGTACATTGTTACAATTTAAAAAAAATTTTATTATGGTAAATATTAAGAATATCCCAAAACAGAGGGAATGAATGTATGAGCAATCTTGTTTCACCTATATTGTAACCTACTTCCCCACTTCCATATTATTATTATTTTTAATCTTAAAATAAAAACCTTAGTTAAAAATGTTGTCAGATTCTTTATAAAAATGTATGCTTATTTTCCCTAAGGAAACATATACAGAAAATATTATAAGCTCTCCTTAACTTCCCTGTAATTACTGATATTGTTTGTTCTTTATATTTCTATATTTATCTGAAATCCTAGCACAAAGGTATATACACACACATACAAATATATATAGGATTTTTTTCCTTTCAGAAATAAGAACATAACCATGCATTCTATTCTGCAATTTATTTTTTTTTAGAGAAGCCGCAAGTTTATAGAAAAATCTTGCAGAAAATACAGAGTTCCCATATACCCTCTCTCTCACACATTATCCCTATTATTAACACTGCATTAGTGTGGTAACTTTGTTACAATTGATGAAGCAATATTATTGTAATTATACTATTAACTATGGTCCATAGTTTATATATTAGACAGCTGTAGACTTTCAGGCCAACGACTCTGTCTCTCTTCCTGGGGCTTAAGCTTCAGCATCAAACTCCAACATCAAAACTCCAACATTAAAAGCCCCCAGCTCTGTCCTTTGCCATGCCTTTTATCTGTGTGACCCCACCCACCAAAGGGTGGGGACTCAATGCCCTACAAGAGGTTTACATGATTACTTAATTAAGCAAACCTCTGAATCCAATATAATCTAATATGTTCAGAGGAAAAGATCAGTTTACAAACATAATCCAATATTTCTTTTTGGAATTCATCAATAATGTCAAACTGCTACTGATGTGGGCTATGGGTGGAGGGCTCTTTGTCTCTTCAGAGATAACTAAGTTGTTTGACTTGTGGGTGTGGTACGGTGGGGGGCTGCAGTCCTGCCCTTGGGGACTGGCAGCGGCTCCAGTCCCAGGAAATGTTTAACAATGCGGGGGCTATAAACTTTAAGTATTTAGGGGAAATGCAAAAACCAAATGTGCTAAAGACTTATCTAGAATGTCTGGAGTCCATGCTAAAAGCTTACCTAAGATGTGGAAGATATATGCTAATTGAAGCCTATTGAGAACTGAAACAAAGGGACCATTTGGCCTTTCCTCTCTGTATAAAAGACATTTGAAAATCTTGTTCGGGGCTCGGGATTCAAACTGAAAGCTCCCGAGTCTGGCCGGCCGTCAATAAACCATTTTTCCTTCTCAAAATCATTGCTGAGTCCTGGCCTCTCTATACTCAAATAATTGAACTTCTCTTAAATTCCACAACATTTTTGGCGACTCTGGTGGGACAATAAATGAAGGCCAGAGACGGTAGCATTTTGCTGCCCCTTCCAAATCCCCGAGGAAGCCGGGAGGACTCGGGTGAACCCCAAATCTGGGCGCCCCTGGATTAAATTTAATCCAGAAAAGATGTGGGCTCCACCAGAATCTTCCCGACAAAATCGAGGGGCAATGGAAGGTCTGAAGAGAAAGATTCTGGGAACGAAAAAGAACTCCGAACATGGAAGAAGGTAAGACTCCCCGGGTGAGCACAGTCTGGAAGGCCCTAGTTTTAATTGCTAGGAAGGGGAGGCTGATCACCTCCCGAGAGAACCCTAGTAGCCCCAGAAGGCTGGGGGGAAGCTGTTCTCTCTAGGCTTGGGAAAAGGAGGAAAATCGGGGAAAAGCCCTGGTGTTTTGGGTTTGTCTAACTGCATGTTAGAATCTGGTACTGGTCTTATATCCACTAAAGGAGTGGAGTCTCGATTTTAATAGGAAGGGCTATTTATAGGTTCAAGTCCTAATGTCCTGGAAATTGGTCTAGATTAAGGGAAACAAAACTTGGTTACAGGAAAATGGATCGGCTTTTCTGGTGGAGCTTGGTCTGGGTGTAAAGTTTAAACAGTGGAAAAGTCTAGCTGAAATCTTTTGTTATGGTGCTAATTTGTGAATGAATTCGCTTTATACCAAATGTTAAGTGTTCTGAGGTTTGTGATGGCTGTGGGGGCAGCCATGGTGAAAATAAATATATAAACTTGTGGGTCAGATTAGTGACCTTTGTGCTTCTGTCTGTGTCAGCTCAAGGCTAGTGTTGGAGTTGTGTCCTTATGTAGAGTGGAATTACAGCTGAGCTGGAGCCCTCCCTTGCCATTGGCAAGGGGGTGAAATGATTCTGGGGCAAAAGCTGAGGAGTCTGGATGTTTGCGGAGTCTAGATGTTTGTGCATGCTCTGCTGTCTTGTCTCTGGTCTGGCCCTTTGCCGGGGCTTGGAGGCCATCTGTGTCCGCGCCACGCACCCAAGTTTGTTGGGGATGTCCCAGTCAGGGTGGCTGGGTCCCTGGGAGAGTTGCCAAATTTGAGTAGGTTCTGTCTGCCCATTTTGGCTGAAAGCTGGAAAGGGGGGAGTGGCTTGCCCCTTTCCAGTGAGTCCACCCTTCTATTCATAAGCCGCATTCCTGTTTGTTGTGCGCCTGACTGCCTGGAAGGGGGGGAAGTGAAGGAGGTGAAAAGCAGAATCAGAATAAATGCAGTAAAGTTCCCTCCTTAGGGTGTCAAAGCCAAAATACGTTTGCATTCTGCTCAGGTTCTTAGAAGGTATTGTAGTAACCTTAAGTAAGAGAATGTGTTCTGTGAAGGTAAAATTTGTCTTAAGGGTATAAATAATTATAAAAGTTTTACAAAGCATTGTTTAAGGTATTTAAGTGGCTAATTGCAGAAAGTCATTATTTAACAAAACTGAATTGATAAATAATAATAATAAAAGGCAATTTTATAACAAACTTATTCGGCAGCCAATCTCCCCTGCCAACTTGCTTCCAAAAAAACTGTTTCTGGTATTACATGCTACTAAGTATTTAAAGTGAAGAAAAGTTCATTATTTTAACAAACTTGTTTAGTATTAATGGCAATTATATGTTGTAAGAAGTTTGCCTGGTAACTTAGTATGTGAGATATATGGAGTGTGTTTTTATTGTTAAGGCAACAGAAGATGATTTTGTCCTAAGATAAAATGATTGATTATTGGAAAGAGTAGAGTGTGGGACAGAACCTGAATGAATACTGAAAGTGTAGAAGGTTTGTGGAAGGGAAATTTTTATGATTAAATTGAGTAAGATCAATATACAAAGAAAATATTTTATCAATAGCTTCTTGTGCTTTAACCTCATCATATCCTCAATGTTTGAAGAAGAGTCTTACCTCTTTTAAAAGAACATTTTATGTTCTAGAAATCAAATCCTGAAAAGTAGCCTTTTATTTCAAACTAACTGCAAGAGATTTATTCTTTCACTTTAAAGGAAAAATTAAAGTAATGGTTAAGTTCATTTAATATGTTATAAGTTGAATGAAAGGTATTTAAAGGTGTTATAAAATTAATAGGTTTTAAAAAAAATTAATAAAAACTGTAACTAAGAGTTAAAATCATTTATAAATGCATTTATATTGTAAAACAGTGGAAAGACAATAACTGAGATTATAGCTGGGTGAATTTAGCCTGAAACTATTATTTAAGTGTAAATTCTACACTAACCTTTCCTTTGTTTATGGTTACTTCAAGCCTAACCTCACCCTTTGCCTTTGCCTATGGTTATTTCATAATTGAGAAGAGCTGGGACATCACTGTCTCCTCTCCTGGTATTAGTAACCCTTTCTCTCATGAATTCAAGTGTAAACTAAATAAATTGCTGCCTGATAGAATAAGGTTAAATGGCCACTGGAGTTTTATTATCTCCAAAACCAAAAAGGGGGGTGGAGGGGAAGAAGTCTCCTGCCTTGACGGTCAGTGTTCCTAAGAATGGCAATTCATGAGAGAAAGCAGTCTGTCTCCCTGAGGCTTCAAATAGCCTCAGTAAATATATATAAAATTAATCTTGTTGCTTATCCAAAACTCTGCTAATTTCAAAGTAAAATATAAAGTTCTAAAACAAAATGGTGCTAAGGCATTGAGAACATTTTGGTTATTACAATCCATTAAGTAAGAAAGAAAATTTTTGTCGTAAACTGCATGGTCATAGTGCAAATTAAGAAGAGTTTCAAAAGTCATAGAAATCTGATTATGGAAACAATTGGGAAAGGGCCTCCTCTTTGCAAGAGCTTTTAAGGCAAGACTAGGTGTGGTAGATTAAACCTATCTACTAGGCTAGGGAATTAAGAATCAGTTTGCCTGGTAATTTCCCAGTTTAAACCTTTGTCAGCCATAAATTGCAAAAAAAAAAAAAAAAAAAAAAACACACACAAAGATTAGGTTAATTTTCACATAAGAAAAATGTTGATGTAACCTGGCGGCCTGCTGCCTCAGTCTCCCACTCCTGGGTTGGACAGCAGTGGAGGAGACCAGTTTAGGCCAGTCCTATGGGCAGTGGAAGGATGCCCAAGAAGGAGCTAACTAAGTCGGTGCCATTTCAGCACTAAATTCTATTCCTTATTTGAAAAAGGGGGGAGCAGGTAAAAACTAAAATGGTTGGAATGTGATAGAGGAAGCAGTTAAATCAAACTTTTGCGTGGGAAAGTTAAATCTCAGATAAGCTGTAACTTCTGAAGTATCCAATCTATGGAAAAACAGGAAGAGCTTGCATGCTAGGCTTAGGGGTATAAATTGTGTCATTTTTCTTTGTTCGTGGCACCAGCCATATCTGGCTCTGCACCCCTTCTTGCAAGATTGAGAATAAATTATTTTCTTCTCCACAATCTGGTGAGCCTTAATTCTTCCAGAAGATTTCTTTCCAACGAAATAAAGGTAATTAGTGGCTCTATTAACAAATTTCAGTAAGTAAAGGAAAGTCCATAAAAACTATGGAGAGATCTTTCCTGGGTTATGATTTAAAAAAAATTAAGTAATTGTGTAATGTGTTTTAAAACCTGGTAGTCAGTATGCATGTGTTTTAAAACCTGGTAGTCAGTTATGCTTTTAAATTAATAATTTTCATAACTTAAAGAAAAGAAGTTTTTAGCTTCCTGTAAGGGAAAAAGAGAACATTCCTTGCATAAACTATTATGGTTTCAATTTTATTTAACTTGAGTGTAATCTCCCATAGTTAATTTATAAACTAAATTAACATTATGTACGAAATCTTTAGTGAGTGAAATTAGGCTGAAGGAAAAAGATTGTAGATATGCTCTCTTAAATAAAGAGTAAATTTCTTTCATTGGTAATTGTAATTTAGTAAGTTTATTTAAACATGAGGTGTCTAGTCAATGCGGTTATAGTCAATTATAAAGAGTTTGTAAAACATCTTCCAAACTGAAAATGTTTAAATAGTTCTAGTTGTAGAAGTCATTGTTAACTAAAGAAACTTAGATTGGTATTGGTAGCAGAAACAACTTCATGATAATAAACCTGTCTGAAGGCCACTGCAAAATACACATTTAAGTAAATGGTAATAAAAAGTTGTCTTGATTCTATTGGAAATATTCTGTTTTCATTCTAACAATGAGAAATAATATTTTTCCTCTATTACTAAAGTAAAGTACCTACTGTTATCTTCATAGTAAAATTGTGTAAGTAAATAGTCATTTGATATATGTATTGCGTTAAGTTGTTTAAAATATATATAAAACAAGGAATAAACTTTAACATTGTCAAACTCTTGTGCATTCGAACCAGGCCTTGTATACATTACAGGTGGCCTCTCCATGTGAGTTATTGGCTAGGCTGGTCACTGACCCCTCAATTAAAAATATGTGCTATATCAGTCTCTGGTTCTGCTCCTGAAGTTGATGGAAACTATATTGCAGTTTCAAGCTCCTGCAGCCAATAATGACTCGGTACAGCCAAGTGTACAATGGATATCGCCTCCAGACTGGCACTGTTCCATGGTGCCAGAGAGCACTATGCACCAGGCTAGTAGAATACTGGAAAATCTCTCTAAGATGAAGGATGCTGCAACTTGCTCACTGCGTTGAAGAACATGCTAAGTGGAGCCATGATACCAGGATACTGTAAGTAAAACTTAAACACAATTGGCATTATGGCCTACTCTCATGGAGAGATAACATGTAAGGTATTACAAACCTGAAACTCAAAACTAATAATTGCAACTCTGAATCCTTATGCATTAAGTAATACATTAGTTAATATTAAGTGCTGTACTTTTATCCTGTACTAAATATATGCCTAATAATTGTAATGTTATCTTTTCTATTTTGGATCAAGTGCAGAAGTATATTAGACATGTTAAATCCCTGGTAAAATCATTTTCTAAACAGTTAATAACATGTCTATAGAATAAGGTGGCAGTCTCAGCCAGTCTCAGTCAACTTCTATATTCTGCTGTACTCTGCTGTGTTGCAAAAGTGAGGCTTGCTTGCTGATGGTGAGTCACCTATTGAACAAGTCAAAATTGCTAGAAATTGTACAATGAAAACCAAGGTGTAAAAATCTTTATTCTGTAGTTCTGATCACTCCCACAGGTGAGAACTAAGAGTATTTCCAAATTAGTGTTATAATCCTGAGTGAAGCCAGTTGCCCAAGGAGTGCCAGTTCACCAGGAGCATCTGACAGAGCGAATGAGTGTCAATCATTGAACAGCTTGGAATGTGTCTTCAGACAAAGCTAAGTGTCTGTTGCAATTTCTCTCTAAAGATGGATAACTTAAAAAATATATATATATGCTGTTCCCACCAGCTTTTAAGGAATGCCATCTTTATAGGCACCTAACCTTGTCTACCTCTGTAATCCAATGTGTCCTCTTTTAAAAACAGGTATTCTAAATTTTTAATTAAGTTTGTTTCTTTCAGAGTGAACATCTTATTAACCATATGAAAACTTCATCCAACTTCGTACAGAATGCCAGATCCATCTTCCTCCAGTTAGAATAAATTAAAGAGTTTTTATACCTTATTAGGCAATGACTACAGCCCATGGCCAGCAGGAAGCACTTACAGAAAAGAGATCGTCTCCCTTCAGCACCCCTTTTAAATTAAAGGTGTAAACTCTTTAAGAGTAAAATAAAAGTAATAGATGGATCTGGAACCTGACTGGAAATCCACGTGAGTGCCAGTGGCAGCAGAATAACTGCGGGAGGCCCCTGCCCAAGATTCTGCTGTCCAGAATGAAAAGTTCTAAACTTCTAAAAACAGTCCTGGATGCTGTACTAAAGACTGATAAATAATCAGTCAAGACAACAAACAGCCATCCACCTCATAGCTCCAACAATAATTATGCCAAAGCTTAGCAAGTTAAACTCTGGCAGAAAGGGGGGAATGATGTGGGCTATGGGTGGAGGGCTCTTTGTCTCTTCAGAGATAACTAAGTTGTTTGACTTGTGGGTGTGGAACGGTGGGGGGCTGCAGTCCTGCCCTTGGGGACTGGCAGCGGCTCCAGTCCCAGAAAATGTTTAACAATGCGGGGGCTATAAACTTTAAGTATTTAGGGGAAATGCAAAAACCAAATGTGCTAAAGACTTATCTAGAATGTCTGGAGTCCATGCTAAAAGCTTACCTAAGATGTGGAAGATATATACTAATTGAAGCCTATTGAGAACTGAAACAAAGGGACCATTTGGCCTTTCCTCTCTGTATAAAAGACATTTGAAAATCTTGTTCGGGGCAATAATTGAACTTCTCTTAAATTCCACAACACTACAGTTTACATTAGGGGTCACTGTATGTTGTACAGTCCTATGTTTTTATAAATTTTTATTCTAGTAATGTATATAAACATAAAATTATATTCAAATAATAACTCAGCAGTGTTAATTACATTCACAATATTGTGCTATCATCACTGACATTGATTATCAAGGCTTTTCTTACACCCAAATAGAAGCTCTGTGCCAATTAAGCATGAAATTCCCATTTACTTATTCATCCCTGGCTCTTGATAATCCATATTCTAGTTTCTGACTCTATGAATTTGTTTATTCAAGTTATTTTATATCAGTGAGATCATACAATTATTGTCCTTTTGTGTCAGGCTTATTTTACTCAATATGATTAAAAATTCATCCATATTGTCACAATTTCATTACCTTTTACAGCTGAGTAATATCCCATTGTATGCACATACCACATTTTGTTTATCCATTCATCAGCTGATGGACACTTGGTGTGGTTGTTTGAAGCTGTATGTACCCCAGAAAAACATTCTCTTAAATATAATCCATTCCTGTGGGTGTGGACTCATTATAAATAGGACTTTTTGAGGAAGTTACTTCAGTTAAGGTGTGACCCACCTCATTTAGGATGGGTCTTAATCATCTTACTGGAGTCCTTTATAAACTGAATGAATACAGAGAGATAGAGAGAGAGGAAGCACTGAAAACAAGAAGCTGACATCAATGAAACCCAGAAGACAAGAGACCAGCAAATGCTGCCCTGTGCCTTACCATATGACAATGGAGCCAAGAATCAATGCCAGTCTTTGGGGAGAAAGCATCATCTTGATGATGTCTTGATTTAGACTTTCTTTTAGCCTCAAAACCATAAGCTAATACATTCCCATTGTTTAACCCAACCTATTTCATGGTATTTGCTTTAGTAGCCCAGAAAATGAAAACAGTGTCCTACAGATCACTTACTTAGGCTTGTTCACTTTTTTTTGTTGTTGTTGTTCACTTTTTATTCTTTCTTTTTCTGGTTCTCAACCTAAATAATATCAGTTCTTGTTTTGAGTTCACTAATTCTTTCTTCTGCCTGCCCCAATCTACCTTTGAAACCCTCCAGGGAATTTCACATTTCAGTTATTGTGGTCTTCATCTTCAGTATTTCTGTTTGATTCCTTTTAAACATTTGTCTTTATTGAGATTCCCATATTGTTCATTCACCATTTTCCTGATATCTTTTCATTCTCTTTCCATATTTTCCTTTATTTCTTTGAACATATTCAAGATCATTTTAAAAAAGTCTTTGGCATGTCCAAAATCTCATTGCCATTGATGATTTCTGAATATTTATCTTTTTCCTTTGGAGGGGCCATCCTTTCTGGTTTCTTTGACTGTCTTGTAATCTTTTGTTGCACTCTGTACATTTTAATATTTTAAAGTGTTAAATCTGGGATTCGGTTGCATAATTGTCTGATCCTTAAGTTGGTAACTAGCTAATGATATGACAGAGATTTCCTTGAGTTTCAGTAGTTAAAAAAAATACAACATTAGGCAAAAAATGTACACCTCTCACAGTTTTTGCAAATTGATACTGCATTAGCCTTCCTATCAAAAAGTTCATCCTCAGGCAAAAGTGAAGTATAGGGTCCTCTCCTTCTTTTCTGACCCTGCACCTTGACCTGGGTTTATGCTCTTTTGTGACCTTGGGACACATTACAGGAATGTGAATGTCCCCTATATTCTCTATGAAACAGACTGTAGCAGTTTAATATTATAGATGAATTCCAAAAAGAAATATTGGATTATGTTTGTAAACTGTTCTTTTCCTCTGGGCATATTAGATTATATTGGATTCACAGGTTTGCCTGATAGTCTACAGCTCACCCTGTGGAGAGAGGCAAAGCCTAGAGAGTCTCATAGTCTACAGTTGACCTTGTGGAAAAAACAGAGGAACTGACCCAGTAGAACCAGGAAGTCTGAACCCTCATAGACTTTGGCAACCATCCAGATCCAACACATGAAAATAGACTTTGGTGAGGGAAGTTATCTTATGCTTTATGGCCTGGTATCTGTAAGCTCCTACCCCAAATAAATACCCTTTATAAAAACCAACCAATTTCTGGTATTTTGCATCAGCACCCCTTTGGCTGACTAATACACAGACTAGCCCCCACTCTTTGGTGCTCTATTGTATGCCTTAAATCTGGTCATTCTTTGCTCAAGGCCACTTTGACTTAATTGTTTCTTACACTGCTTTAGCTGTCTGCAGGCTGCTTCAGTCAGCAGGGCATGTTCTGGTTGAGCAAGCCAGAGGTGAGTTTTCTGGTCCAGTCTTTTTAGGCTGCCACCTGAAAGATGGCACAGACAAAAAGTCACTCTGGTATGCACATGGGAGTTACTCTGCTTCCTCCAGAAGAGGGCCAGGGACCCACAATAGAATTATAGCCTGGCTCCACACTGCACTGGAGAGGTGAGGAGGGGACAACAAGGGCACCATGAACTTCTCTACCATGTTTAAAGCTGTGATTTAGACACCTAGGCAGGAATAGATCTTAATAGGAATTCTATAATGGGAGTTGCCTAATTTGCCTACCCAGGACCTCAAACTTTTAACTATAATTGTTGTTTAGAATATACCTGGCTCAATATCCACCTTGACAATATTTGACGAGGGCTGGAGTAGAAGAGGTATTTATGAACATAAATTTGAATGTAAATTGATGACTCCACATCATGTAAGGAACCATTTACTTCCTATTAAAAAGTTAACTTAATTATGGAAAAACACAGATATTTGCAATCTGCTCCAAATTACAATTTATAAATAAATTTACTCTAATCCCTCCTAAACAAGGATTTGGCAGGATTGCTATTTAGGAATAGCTCCAGGATTTGTCTTTGTCCTGGTCTTATCTGGAGACCTTTTTGGTTCATCCCTTGATCCACTGCAGTGTCCTTCACAAGCCTGGCTCCCATGCCAGCCTCACATGACTGGTCATTTCTTTTTGTCAGCCTCTGTCTGTAATTGGCCAAAGTTTCAAAGTCCAGACTTTAATTACAGATTTCTATCAACTCTATTTCTATAGCGCTAGCTATTTAATGGATTGGGACAAAATAGGGACTTTAAGAAGGTTACTGTCCTCATTTTCCTTGTGTGTTTTTTTTTTCCTGCAGTGTATTCCAGGGTCAGCAAACCTGCCTGATATCTTGATTGGCTTAGGCTATGGTGTCATATGGTGTAAAGAAAAGATTTTTACATTTGGTCCTGTCATTGGGATTCCTCTTCTGAGTCACGGAACAAAGAAATGGTTTGAGTGAGTATCAACTCTTCCAAGATGGTACATCAATAAATAATAGTTCAGATACAAAGGAGAGATGATAATTTATCACATACAGTAAGTGACTTAGAAGGACATTAAGACTAACTCATGGAACTTTTGAGGGCTGCTCTAAAAGCCAACCCTTAGCCCAGCAATTTCCACTGAGCTGCTCACTAAACAGGCACATTGTTTAAAAATAAGTTATTTTTTTTTCTCTGTGGTTATTGTGGAATTAGCTTTAGAACTGCAACATTGGGTACATTTGAACATCACTTCATCTCTCAGCCTCCTCCTCACTGACCTGGACCTGTTCCCCAGCACGTGATTTGCCGAGTCATCTGCTTTGATGTCATTTTTAGTTAATTTCTTATTGACTTTTGCCTTCATTTCTTAAAACCAGTAAACCCTTAGGCCGTTTGAAAATAATAGTGAATAGTCCTCTTCCTCTCTGGCAGGGCTGTGAATCTTTCCATAATTACATACTAAAGCACGCCAGGTGTGCCTCTGATCTAGGCTTGCTCCTCCCTAGAAGAGTCTTCTCAATCCAGTCAAAGCCCATGGCTCTATTATTTCCTGTAAAAGGTGAGTCCTCAGCTGACTGTTAGAAGAGTCTTTTTAGCCTTTATAAATTCCTTTTCTGGGTGTTCGCTTTCATATGCCTTATACCCCTCCATTCTCACAATAATATTGTGAGGTAGAAAATGTCACCTCCTTTTTAAAGAGGAGGAAACCCAGTGGTTAACAAGTTTAGAGTCATTTTTGTAGACGTTGGGCTTCTCTCTTAAAGTTATCCTCAAATCCTGTCAGTTCTACCTTTGTAGTGATTCTCAATTTAATCCCTTCATTTTTATTCTCACTGCAACTGCCCTAGAATAGCACCTCATTAACTCTCACCCAGAGGACTTTTGCAGTTCCTAACTGGTTCCACAGCTCTAGTCTCTCTGTCTTCCCATTTATTCTCCACCCTGTGGCCAGAGTTATTGTTCTTAAATTCATCATGCCACTTTGCTGCTTAAAACTTTACTTGTTTCCCTCTCCCCACCCCCATCCCCATGCAGTCACACACTGACCACAGAATAAAGTTTTAGACACCTTAGTATGCAATTCATACTAAGTAAGCAATTTAACCAAGCAGGTCCTTATCTACTGTATCAGTTAGCCAAAGGGGTACTGATGTAAAATACTAGAAATCTGTTGGCTTTTATAAAGGGCATTTATTTGGGGTAGATGCTTATAGTTACCAGGCTGTAAAACATAATTTACTTCCTTCACCAAAGTCTGTTGCCATGTATTGGAGCAAAATGGCTGCGAACATCTGCAAGGGTTCAGGCAACCTCTTTCTCTTAAGGCTCCATAGTCCCAGCTTCTTCCATTATCAGCTGTAGGTTGGGATAAATATTATCTTTCTCCTGGAGTCTCTGCCATGTCTAATGGAGCCTTTTCTCCTTTCTTATGTATCTGCTTCTCTGTGTGTTTACTTCCTGGGGCTCCAATATGAAAACTCCAACTAACTCCTCTGCCATGTAGTTTTCATGTCCTACTGATGTGGCCCAATAAAAGCCTTAATCATAATTTAATCAAGCAAAAGTGAAACCTCTGAAGTTAATTCAATCTAACATGCCCAGAGGAACAGACCAGTTTACAAACATAATCTAATATCTCTTTTCAGAATTAATAAACAATATCAAACTGCTACACCTGCCTTTCCAGTCTTTCTCTCACATTATGTTTCCAGGCAACTTACATGAAAGCTGAACCACACTAACTACTATTTCCAGAAGTCCTCTGATTTCCTGCCTCTACTTTTCTGCAGTTTCTTTGGCCTCGTAGACCTTGCCTTCCCTCTTCTTTCTTGCTCTCTCTGTCTATACAGACCACACCAATGCCTATCCAGATGATAACATCAGTACAACGGGACATTTATGGACATATATGAGCTAGTTCATCTATCCCCTGAATCTACACCCCCTTAGTAACTGTACATGTCCTGACATTAACCCATGGTTACATTCTCCCTGTCACTGTAGTCCTTTGTGGGTTTTACTATCCCTTCATTAGACTGCAACACCCCTAAGTTTAGAAATTCTGTCTTACACCTTTAACTTACTACAACAGTCAAGACAGTTCTTTGAGGATATCAGGTCCCAGCACAGGTTTGTTGAGTTCGAAAAGCATCCTCTTTAAAAAGGTTGGAAAGTTTTAGACAACAGCAGTGGAGCATTCTTATTTAGTGGTTCTCAAATGGAAGTTCTACAAGTCTGTGAAGATGTTAAATGTGGCCCTTGAGCTGTTTTAAGTATTTTTTTTAAAGATTTATTTATTTATTTATTTCTCTTCCCACCCGCCCCAGTTGTCTGTTCTCTGTGTCTATTCGCTGCATGTTCTTCTTTGTCTGCTTCTGTTGTTGTCAGCGGCACCGGGAATCTGTATTTCTTTTTGTTGCATCATCTTGTTGTGTCAGCTCCCCATGTGGACGGCGCCATTCCTGGGCAGGCTGCACTTTCTTTCGTGCTGGGCGGCTCTCCTTACAGGGTGCACTTCTTGTACATGGGGCTCCCCCGCGCCGGGACACCCCTGCGTGGCAGGGCACTCCTTACGCACATCAGCACTGCGCATGGGCCAGCTCCACACGGGTCAAGGAGGCCCGGGGTTTGAACCCCGGACCCCCCATGTGGTAGATGGATGCCCTAACCACTGGGGTGAGTCTGCTTCCCTGTTTTAAGTATTGGAATAAGCCTAACCTGCAACGAGGCTGGGAGGCTAACTAACATGTTATTTCTTTATTTTTGGTTGCAATGATATGAACTCTGTAAGAAGAGCATTAATCTCTTAGTTTTGGATTGATTGGTAACAAGTAACAGAACTATACTCAAATCAGTTTAAGGAAAAGAGATTTACTATAAGGCTATATGGTACCTTGTATCAGCCAAAAGTAGTAAGTAAAGAGGGGTCTCATAAAGCATTGAAACCAAAGAATGGGAAATCACCAAAAACCAAGGCAGTTATCTCGAGTTCTCTCTCCTTCTCAGTCTGCATCAGTTTCATCCTCTTTTCTGCAACACATGGTTGTCATGATATCTGTACTTTATTTTAATTTTTTGTGATTAATTTTTTATAATTTATTTTTTAAAAGATACTTGGATTATGTAAATGTTAGATAGACTATATAGGGGATTCCCATATGCCCCACTTCCTACACAGACACATTTTCCCACATTGGCAACATCTTTCATTAGTGTGGTACATTCATTAAAATTGATAAACACATTTTGGAGCATTGCTAGTAAGCATAGATTATAGTTTTTACATTGTAGTTTGCACTCTCTCCACTCAACTCTGTAGGTTATAGCAGGATATATAATGGCCTGTATCTGACAATAAGTGTATAATAGTTGTGAACTTACAAACCAAACATATAGCATCAAACATATATAACATATCACCCTACCACCAATAACTTGCATTGTTTTTAAACTTTTTAAACTATTGAGTAAAGAGCGTTGTCAAAATATTACTACTAAACAAAGTAGTTTCCCCCTACCCAATCCAATTGTTATTATCTTTATATCATTTATATATGAACATACATAAACAATTAAGTGTATAGTAAAAGTTGTGAACTTACAAAGTGAACATGCATAACATCATACAAGGGTCCCATACATCAACCCTCCACCAACACCTTGCATTGTCATGAGACGGTTATTACAAAGTGGGAAAGAACACTGTCAAAATTTTACTACTAATCATAGTCCTTATCTTACATTTGGTGTGTTTTCCCCTCAACCCAGCCTATTATTATTTTTTAAATATATTTTTATGACAGAAATTGTAAACTTATAAAACAATTCCACACATGTGCAATTTCTGCACATGTGCAGAATTCCCAAACAACACCCCTCTATCAACACACCACAATGCGGTGTGTCATTTGCTACAGATAAAATAATATCATCTGATTGCTACCATGTCCATAGTGTACATTTGGCTCACATTTTCCATACTGCCTCAGTATCAACACAGTACATCTTTTGCATATATGAAAGAATATTATATTATTACTACTAACCAGTCCATAGGTCACTTTAGCTGTATTTTCCTCATGCTTCTCCACATTCCCATCACCCTGTAGTAGTGATATACATTTGTTCTAGCTCACAAGGGACACTCTTGCATCTGTACCATCAACCACAATTCTCACCCACCTCTTGGTTTACTGTGCTGTCCACTTCCTAGATTATTCTCAAGCATTCTATCAATTGGCATTTATATAACTAGACTACCATTTTCAGTCACATCCCCATTTATAAACTAGCTGTTACTCACTGTGTGTTACCATCCACTCTATACATTTCCACACTTTTATGGTAAAGCTAATTAAAACTTCTACATACATTAAACATCAGTAGTTCATTCAGTCCTTCCCTTATCTCCTTTAAGAATCCACTACCTACCACCAGGTCTTGAAGATATTTTCTAATAATTTCTTCTGGAAGTTTTATGGTTCTTGCTTTTATTTTTAGTTTTTTTGATCCATTTGGAGTTAATTTTTGGAAAAGGTGTGAGATTTGGAGACATCTTTCCTTCTTTCAGCTATGGATGTCCAATTTTTTCAGCTTCATTTGTTGAATGGATTGTTCTGCCTGAGCTGTGTGAGTTTGACAGGCTAGTCAAAAATCACTTGACCATACCTGTGAGGATCTGTTTCTGAACCACAAATCTGGTTCCATTGGTCTATTGTGTCTGTCTTTAGCCAGTATCACGTTGTTTTTACCACTATAGGTAGGTATTATGATTTAAGTCTGGAGATGATGGTTCACTTTTCCTTTTTATGATGTTTCTGGCTATTAGGACTCCTTACCCTTCCAAATAAATTTAATGGTCATATTTTCAATTTTTTTCTTTAATGCGGGTGTTATTTTTATTGGAATTGCATTAAATCTGTATATCAATTTGAGTAGAATTGACATCTTAATCATACTTAGTCTTCCAATCCATGAGCATGGAATGTTCTTCCAGTTATTTAGACCTTTTTTTAAATTCTTTTAACATTGAGTTGCAGTTTTCTGAATACAAGTGCTTTACATCATTGGTTAAGTTTATTCCTGACTATTTGAGCTTTATTGGTCATATTTTATTTTCACTACTCTTTTGACACTTTTAGTTACTTTTATCGATATAATCTTCATTTCTAGCCTCTTTTCCAGGCCCCTCTCTCCTATCTTTTCTTTTCAGACTCTAGCACACCCTTTAGTATTTCCTGAACATCTGGTCTCTTGCTTAGAAATTCTCAGTTTCTGTTTATCTGTGAATATTCTAATTTCGCCCTCATTTTTGAAAGACAGTCTTGCTGGATATAAGATTCTTGGCTGGAAGTTTTTCTCTTGTAGTATCTTAAATATATCAGACCACTATCTTCTTGCCTCCATGGTTTCTGGTGAGAAATCAGCACTTAATCTTATGGGATATCCCATATATGTTATGCATTGCTTTTCTCTTGCTCCTCTCAGAATTCTCTGTCTTTGGCCTTTGACATTCCGATGAGTATGTGTCTTGGAGTTGGATTTTTTCAGATGGGAGTACATTGTGCTTCTTGGGCAAGGATATCTATATCCTCGAATAGGTTTGGGAAATTTTCTACCATTATTTCTTTAAATATTCCTTTTGCCCCTTTTCCCTTCTCTTCTTCTGGGACACCCATGACACCTATGTTTGCACATCTTTTGCTGTCATTTAGTTCCCTGAGACCTTGTTCAATTTTCCCATTCTTTTCTTCATCTCTTCTTTTGTATGTTCACTTTCAGAGGCCATTTCTTCAAGCTCACCATCCTTCTTCTGTCTCTTAAAACCTGCTATTATATGATTCCAATGTTTTTTAAATTTCCTTGATTGCACCTTTCATTCCCATAAGATCTGCTATTTTTCTATGTATGCTTTCAAATTCTTCTTTGTGCTCATCCAATGTCTTCTTAATATCTATAATCTCTTTAGCCATCTTATTAATTTATTAAGGAGATTTGTTTGAACATCTATGATTAGTTGTCTCAACTCCTTTATGTCATCTGGAGGCTTATCTTTTTCCTTTAACTGGACTATAGCTTCCTGTTTCTTGGTGTGGATGGTGATTTTTTGTTGGTGTCTTTGCATTGGGCTTTCTAGAGTATTTTCTCTGGGTGCAGCTTTTCTCTCCTGTTTAGGGTGTCCTATCATTTCTCCCTTGCTGGTTGTACAGTAGGAGCCAAGTATGTAATTGGTGCTCTAAGCTGTGGAGGCTCAAGCTGCCTTCATTGCACCAGGGACCAATGAAGCTTCTTCCAACTTTCTCCTTTGCCAGGGGCAGGGACAGAGTCATAGCTATGTGGAATAATCCAAGTGCAGGCCTAGACTGTAGTTTCCCAGAGAGACTAATGAAGCTTCACATCCCTTTCTCCCCTGCCTGGGGCAGGGATGGAGCTGCAGGTGTGGGCAGCAATCTATGCAGTCCAGGTCCAAGGTGACCACTGGTAGACTTCTGATTTTCAATCTACGGCAGCCAGAGTTACCTGCAGTTACCTGTATAGACTGGTGCAGGGCTCTTCAGCCTCCTCCCCACCAGAGGTGGGGCTGAAATCTAGGCAGGCTGCAGGCTGATCTGCATGAAAGAAACTGGTTCTTGCCGACACTGAGTTTCAGTCAGCCCTGCTTCCCCTCTGGCTGGGGGGAAAGTCAGAATGGCGGCTACTGGCCTCTTTCTGACTTGGGCTGGTTCACACCCCCATTCCCAGGGTTATCTCTTACTTAGCCAGCCAAGTCTACCAATCAGTAGCCAAAATCAGCAGCCAACCATCTCCTCCTCCCCTGTTTCTGGGAAATGGAGCTTCCAATTCTCGTCACAGAACTGCTTCTGGGGCAGTTTGTGCTGCCAGAGTAGGATGATCACTAGTCTCTGTGGCTTGGCCAGTAATTTTCTGGAGAGGCTGGCACAGGTCCCCATAACTTCCTCCCTGCTGGAGGTGGCACTGGGGCCTAGGCTAGACCTGCAATATGATCTGGATGGGAAGAAGCCAGTCTCCACCAGCACTGGGATTTTCAGTCCACCCAGCTTCACTTCATGCCAGGCATGGAGTTAAGATGGTGGCTTCTGGCCTCTTTCTGACATGGACAGGTCAATCTTTAGCTGTTGTCAGGATTATACTATAGCCCACTGAGTTTCCTCATCATAGCTGAAATTGGTGCCCAACTGTCCCTTCCCTCCCCTGGAGCCCCCAAACAGGTACTCCAGCTAGCTCCAGAGAGCTATGGGTGTTTGCTAACTGCCCTGTAGCAGGAACTGACTCTAGGAGCTCCTTACTACACCATCATCTTGCTGGTTGTCCCTGGAGTACTTTGTTTTTAAAACATTTTGGTATAAACAGCAGTTAAGTTTGAAGTCCCCAATTAGGTTCTCCTCCTGGGTAGGTGGTAGTCAGTAATATTCACTCACCAAGTACATAGTTAGCATTCTAAAGAACTTAATCAGTACCTGGGCTCATATCTAATTTGGCTGTCTCTGGGATCCTGCTCCACACTCCAAATACAGTTACCATAAATTTCAATCATGTTTACCTCAGATCAGCTCTAGGCAGTTTAAAAATTAGCACAAAGGGCACAGGCTTTTCATTAGTGAACTATGTGATGTTCAAGGTGTGAGGATTGGCTAGAAATAGTGCACCAGGAATTCTGCCCTCGCATGAACAGATATAAGAATATATTTTCAGAAGGTCATTTCTTGTCCTAGGACTCAGTTTGATTGTTGCTTGTTGTTAATAGAGGATTCTGTCATTCACTTGTGATACAAAGGTTAGCTGAATCCTGATGCTAAAATTTGGGTTTTCTTTGCTACAGTGAATTACTTAATAGTTGCAAATGGCTAATTTATTTTAGGGTCAGTTTGCAATGAAGATCCATCATTGATACTCCTAAACTGTTCCCTTCTCAGTCTTTGGGTTTATATGAGCATATAGACCCTTAGAGTCCAGAAGACTGGACTCTCTCAGTTCTGTTTCCAGTTTCCCTAGCAAAAGGATCAGTGGACTGAGTGTGGGTAAGTTGTTCTGATCTAATCAGCAGTAACCAAGGAAGCTTATGGGTTGTGCAGTGGTCAGCAATGTCAAAGAAAGCCTCTCAGCAGGAGCTGTGGGCATGGGTCCCCAAAAATAGTCTGGGCTGGATTGTGAATGAAGGGTAGATTTCAAAGAAAGGGGTGTTGACCAGATGAGTGTCTTGAAACCTCAGATTTATAGCTAATCAGATTTATAGCTATATATGCCTTTGATCAAAAAAAGGATATAAAATTTTCAAAACTTAGTAGATAATTTAAAAACATGTTAAATCTTATAGACAATGCAGTGGATTGGTAAAATAATAAAAAGGTCCTTGATAAGCAACTGCTTTTCCTTTTAATAGCTTTATTATTTGGATGAATTTTCCAGTGACATGGTAAGTGATGCTTAGAGGAAGGGGACACTTTCATGGAGGCCAGGAAAATGGACCACTTGCTCATGAGACTTGGGTCCCAAGTGGAACAGAAGAAGGGAGAAGGATAAAGGAAAGAGAGGCAGGAGCTCCTGGCTGACAGACAATTTTCATATTTATGTCTAAGGCCGACTCTGCCTGCTTACAATGCAAACAGCAAACAATACCCAATTAAATTTTTTCCTCCACAGAGAAAGACTGACATGGAGTGTGACTGTGACAAGGCCATGGAACAGAGTGTGTGTTTGTGCAAAACTTGTTTTGATTAGACCAAGGCTTTTTCTATGAGCCATCTGCTGGAACACAGGGCTTTGTTATTCAGAATCCTTGTTTAACCTGCCTCTTTGGAAAAGGGGTTGCTAAGTAAATTAATAGAATAAACCAGGGAAATGTTATGTGATTGAGAGTGAAGGCCTTCAGCTGAAACATCTGCATTCAAACAATGGATGTACTAATTACAAATATGTTATTAATAAAAGTACTTTTCCAGCTTGTCTACCTAGGACAATGGTTTTATTGCTTTGTCTTGGAATGTTGGGAAAGCCAATTTCTTTAAGAAATATTCTCATCCTCAAAATTTTCCTTAAGGTAAATGACCCTTTATTCTCCCAATTAGAATGAATTACAGAGATTTTACTATTTTCAAAAACTTTGAATCTGCATTTCAGCAAATTTCAGAGAATCAATATGTGGCTAGGGGAAGAAAGTAGAGAAGTGTGGGTAGGAAAGAATGAAGGCTGGAATCCTGCAAATGGAGCTCAAGTGAGGAACTAAAAAAGGTAGAGAGAAAGAGGGGAAAAACTAGAAATTGATGGATAGAAATTGAGATTAGGAGAAGCAAGCAAGGAAGGGTGCTTACAAGAAGGAAGAAGGGGAGACAGACCTAGAAGAAAGGGGGCACTGTGTAGAGTATTTGGCATTTGTTGAAAATGATGGACATAATCTTTATTAATCACAAGGAAGTTAAATTTAAATACAATTAACAGTGAACTCAGAAGGGAAGAAATACCTTTTAAACTTGGCCATCTCCCCTTACTATTGTAGGAAGCATCAGCATAGTTTTGAAAGAGACCTCAAAATGAGTCAGGAGGTCATCTCAGGGGTAACACTTATGCACATCTCAGCAGGATCTCATGGACTGCCAAAGTAGATACTACCCCCAAATAGTGGGGCTCCTGAGGGATCTGGAGACACCCAGGTCCTATGGTCAGGGCAGATAGCTCCAGAGTTTGGTGTCTTGCCAGTGGGCCCTACTTTGGAGTTTGTACTCCTGAGTGTGACAGATTTGGACTCAGTTGTGGCTTCCTTACACATGGCTCGTCTGTCCCTTCTATTTGAACCTATACTTGGTGCTGAAGTTTGTAGGTGTATGTCCAAACGACTGGAATCTTTGGGCTTCCATTTGCCAGCTGGACCCTGAGCCTTAGTACAATTGCAACACCCAATCTCCAGTTCATTGGACTCACCCAGGGCAACTAACAAGGAGGTGAGGATGGCAACCACCATACCAAGGAAACGAGAGCCTACAACTGCAAGCAAGAAAGTCCCATCCATTGGCTGTATGGGAACAGAGCCCCCTCTCACTTAGAGGTGGAATGGACATCACCATCCCAGAATCTTCAGGATTGGAGGATGAACTATGGACTAGAGTGGATTTGTTGGTATTCTATTATAGACTTATTGTGATTCTAGCAATGGAAGAAATTACATTTATGTGGAGGCAGTGGCCACTGGAGGCTCTGCGGGCAGGGAGGGGGAAAAACAGGTATAATATGGGTACTCTTTCGGGACTTGGGAGTCATCCTGAATGACATTGCAACAACAGATATAGGCCATTTTATATCTTCCCTTAACATGCAGAATTGTGTGGGAGAGAGTGTAAACTACAGTGTGAACTATGGTCCATGCTCAGTGGAAATGCCCCAGGATGTGTTTATCAATTGCAATGAATGTGCCACACTAATGAAAGATGCTGTTTATGTGGGAGGGTGTGGGAGGTGTGGGTGGGATGGGACATATGGAAATCCCTATATTTTCCTTGTAACATTTATGTAATCTAAGTATCTTTTAAAAATTAAAAAAAAAATTGTTGAAAAAAAAAGAAAGATAGCTTTCTGCATAAAGACTGCCCTTGCTCTGTCCTTCCCAGCTAATTGGGTTTTCTGTCCCTACTCAGACTAGGTCTCACACCTACCCCATCCCACCCAGACTTCTGTAAACCAGGTTTCCTGCGGGCAAGGTGATTGGTGTTGGCTGATTTTCCATATAAAGGAAATGTACAATCTAAGGTAAAGGGTACATGTGTAGGAACAAACTTTCTCTCCTAACACTATTCCTTCACTTCCTCTGCTGCTTTTCTGTCCATCTCTGCCACTGTCTGTCTCTGTCTCCCATACATCTGTCTGTCTTTGTCTCTCTCTCTCATACACACACGTGCATACAATGGATGCAGAGAGTACAGAGCTGCTTTTGGATAGGGATGCTCTTGATGGAGGTAGGAAAGTCACCGTGGTTCTGCAGCTTAAAAATTCTCTGAGTGAGACTTGGATGGGATGTTGCATGGTCTCTGCCATATCTGTGCACTCCTTGGTAGTTATAATGTAAATACCAGACCTTATTTTCCTCTCCCAAAGGTGAGGACTAGGCAGAGGGATCGTTGTCTTTGTCCACTGAGATTGATTAACTGGTCATGAATTTTCCAGGGAAACTTCTGGACCTAAAAGGGTCACTTGAAAGCAGGAATTAATGACAACACCTCCTATTTTTCTTGGCAACTCTAAGTCACCAGACTTTGTGGTGGATTGGGCTGTATTAGTGCTTCTTTTTAAATCTACTGTACATTCTGAACTCCTCGCATCATACCTGGACTCTGGGACCCATTATGCTAATGAATGCTTATTTTCTTTCCTCACTTCCCTGTCAAGGATTTTCCCCGAAGCGGGTTTCATTATAATTTCAAAAATACCATCTGTCTGTCTAAGAGGGCTTTTTCCTCCCTCTCCTTTAGACAGATTTGTATCTGATTTCTTTTCATGCAGTTCTATTGAACTTTTCCAGGTGCAGAGTAGCCACTGTACAGCTCTGTCCAAAGTCATTTTTTTTCTACCTTATTGCTGTGCAACTGTTGGAGTTTGTCACTATTAACCTTGGGCTTTTGTTGCAGTGATTAAGCTCCTTTATTGGTTTATCCAGCATGACACTAGCATAATTTAAATCACATCCTGGTCAAGGTACAGTTCATTGCTTTCACCCTTACATCTGCAGCATAGCTTATGTTTCTTTTTCCTCTAGTAGTGTCTTAGAGAGATGTCCTTGGGCCCTTTGTATTTTGCACCTGAATGCTTTATTTTTTTTCCTGCCTCTGGTATTCTTTACTCATGCATTACATGCACTGCAATGACCTATGTAATATTTTTGTTTCTATCCAACCCTCATAATGACTTCAGATATATTGTTTAATTGTCTTTTCAGTCATTAAGATTTTCTGTAGTGACATCTTAAAAATGAAACACAAGAAAAATGTGTTTTGGGGTAACCACTTCTTTTATTCTGGATTTCTCTGACTGTTTTGTTTTCTCTGATTATGCTCCCTTGCCCCCAAAAGCTTTTTAATGTGCGTTGTTGCCATCTAATCAATCCCCTGTCCTTGATTCTTCTCAACTTTTCCGTTATTTTCAAATCACATTTTTGTTCAATAATACAAAGTGTGTTTCTCTTTTTTCTATGGAAGTACATACATTAGTTTTTATTTTGTCTTCTTTCTTTGTCCTTCCATTTTCCTGATTGCAGGAGTCTGAATATTTGTAGTTCAGTGATGTACAGAAGACTCATTTCTTTTAACTCTATAAACAGAATCAGTGTCACTAATATTAATGGATGAATGACTACCCAGAGTTCCTAATGTAAAGGGTGCTTTGCCATTCATTCACTTATCAAATATTTTGTAGTGCTTCTTATATCCCTGGCATTTGTTGCAGGAAAAAATAAAGCCACAAAATTCATAAACAAGGCTTCACTGTTTATATGACTGCATTGGAGGAAGAAGGAGGACACTCATTAGTGAGTGGCTGGGGATCATCATAGCCAGTTCCTTAATAGGAACAAATGCTAGGCTTTCTTTTGTACCAAAGGAATAGCCAAAATCATCTCCAAGATTTGCCTCATGATCAGCAGGGGAGAAGACAACTTCATGACCCTCAGGTAGGGAAGGTGACATATCATGGGGAAAGTGTACTCTGAAGGATGGCCCATAAGTTACCATCCTTCAAAAAGGCTCTCTGAAAGTATTTTAAGGCAAAATTGGAAACAATTGGAAAATCAGAAAAAGATAACAGTATTTGGTAAAGAAATGCCATAGCATTTCTCAAGGGGAGTAAGATATGACAGATCTGGAAGGGCTGATTTCTCATCAAATTGTACTAGGTGCTAGGGGAATGATGGTGAGCAGAATGCATGGCCCTGCCTTTAGGAACTTTGTATCATGGAATAAAACAGAAAATTACAAACTAGAAGTACATCACTGTTGCACATTTGCAAAATGGTATGTGATGGAAATATAATGTCTGGGACAGTATTAAATTGCTTGTAACCAAATCAAGTGGACTTCCCTTAGTTATCTTTCTCTTTATTGAATATCTTGGAAACATCTGTCAGTAAAGAATGTTTTAGAGATTTCCCCTCTCCTGTTTCTTTTGTCTCTTACCATTTTGTACTTGTTTCTGGACCTCAGTCATTCTCCCAGGTGCTGAATGCCAACCTTGCCCAAGGTTTTGTCCTACCACCTTAGCTTTTCTCTATCTACTTTATTCTGCATTTCCCTTTAGTCACCAAATTCTACACACTCTTCATTTTTAAAAATACCTCTTAGTTTTCCCCATTAATTCCAATGTTTCCTCTATTGTTGTAGATGATTGTAGTATCCTCCCAGTTGGTTGTTTTTTATTCTCTTGCTCAAGAATTTATCTTGGAATTTACTTGCCCCCTGATGTCCTGCTTTCAAGCCCCTCCTGGATTTGCTTTTTTCCTTTAATTCATTTTCACTGCTGTTCCTTACACATTGCACTGTCTTTGGCCTTAGCACATGTATGCCAACTCTGACACTTTTGCCTTGGAAAAATCTTCTTTATTCCCCATATTCCTGTTCACCCATATAAATAAGGAAGATGCCAAGTTCTAACTCTACCCTGATATTTTCCCTCATTACTCTAGACGTTTTCTTGTGAAAATTCTGAGAGTTACATTACCTGAGAGATTAAAAGCATAAATCAAAATATTAAAGGATGTATGGCAGGGAATAATTTTGTTCTGCTCATGAGATAGGTTGGATGGCTGATTTTTCTCATCATTTTGCATGTGTTATGATAATTCAATTGTTGATGTTAATTGATTTTTATCTTCTTTGTGATTTTGAGTTCTACTTAGGAGCTTTCTGCCACTCTGATAAATTAGAAGCCCATTTAATTTGTGTGACCTTGGCCTACTCAGGCAAGACCAATGACTTAATTTGAAAAGCCCAATGTGAAATGAAAATATGGGGCCCCTTGTTAAAAAAGATATTTAGAATAGACATCAGAGCATTAAAATAAGTGCAGGGCTCTTCTAAGCATGAGGCTCATGTGAGTCATAGGTTGCACACCCTTAAAACTGGTACTGCCTTCATATCTGAGGTTACTTGACTATTTCACTCATTATTAGTAGAACTTAATGTTCTCAGGGTTAATGGGTCTAAATTAATGCACACATTAAATATATTTATTTTACTGAGTTTATAAACCTACAACTTGGAGCTATTGGAACCACCTTATGATGTGAATATTTTAGATTCCTTATGTGATTGTAAAAGATTATATCTTAGAGGGCATAGAGCAATTTGATTACATCTTTGAAATTCCAACAGCAAGTTCAGCCTTTCAAATGATGAGGAGAAATAAATATTTGTGGTGAGGCAATGACCTTGATTGGCTTTCTGAACTCCATTCTAGGATGCTGGGCACTTCTAGAGGAAATCAGCTAGAGATATCGAATGGCTGATTAAAGACTTTTGGTGGAAGGAAACTGTCCCAACTGTGGAGTAAGGTCTCGGAAGAGTAGAAGAATGCCTGGGTGCATAAACCAGATATCATCCGGTGGGCAGAGCAGTGGTAGTATTTGGGCCTTATAGTTAGAGGAAGAGGAAGGGCAGGGAAGAATGCCCAAAGCACAAGCTGGGTAGGTAGGCATCCAGGGTGACTCCTGAGAAGAGAGGTGGAGTTTAGGCATGGAGGCAAGGGATTGGGAGGATGGGCTAGACCAAGGATTGAGTGATTTTGGAAGGACAAGGTGGGACATTCTGTGATAATAAAACTGTTACTAGTTCTATTTATAAAGGGGAAATGAGAAGTATAAGGGGAATAGACAGGACAAACTTACTTTCTTCAAAGAATATATAGATGGATGGCTTTTTTATTCCTATTTACCAAGTTTGTACCTTCTTGTTTTCACTGGAGACTACCACCATTTTAATCATACACATATAAAGAGTGTTTCTCTAGCATGAAGGTTTGTAATTATAATAGTCACTAAACCAGCTCAGTCTCACCACATTACTGGAGGTTTGGCTCCCCATCAGAACTTTCTGCTCCTGAAAGGCCACAAACACTCACTCCCCCTCTTCCCCTTTCTCTGCTGCTTGAACCTGTGTGTTACTGCTCCCCCTGCTGGCATTTCTTCCATGGTCATCAATGCAACCAATGCAGCTTCCACTGCCTGTCCGCTTTTACTCCCACCAACATTGCCATCTCTATGGTTATCACTTCTACTTTTATTTTGTGGGTTCCAGGGTGAGTGGCCTCTTTCACCAGCCTGGGTCCTTGTCCTAATTTGTCTGAGCTGCTATCACAAATATCACACAAGAGGTTGGCCAAAACACAGGCATGTACTTTTTCAGTTTTGGAGGCTAGGATTGCTTCCTCTGGGGTTGATAACATCTTGTGCTAGTTTGCCAAAATCCTTGAGTTTGAATCCCTGTCTCATGCCACGTGGTGATGTCCTTTTTCTTTTGGTTTCCTGTTGATTTCCTGCTTCTGGTTCCTCCCTGTGGCTTTCAATTTATAAGGCCTCCAGTAACCTGGATTAAGGCCACTGTATTAGTCACCCAAGGGGGTGCTGATGCAAAGTACCAGAAATACATTGGCTTTTATAAAGGGTATTTATTTGGAATAAAAGCTTATAGTTACAAGGCTCTAAAAAGAGCAACTCAAGGCTGCTTTGTCACTAAAGTCAGCTGCCGTGTGTTGAGGCAAGATGGCAGACGATCTCTGCCTGTCTCTCCTTCCTTCTTCCTCTTAAGGCTCAGTGGGCCCAGCTTCTTCTGATCTCAGCTTTAGATTGGCATAGGGCCCATCTCTCAGGGATTCCTATATCAGTCTGGCATAGGGCTTTTTTCTTTCCAGGCTTTCTCAGCTGCTCAGCTGCAAACTCTCGGGTGAATGGCTCAGCTCTTCCCAGGGCTTTGGCTGTT